>NC_092136.1:32406079-32706794 GCF_043159975.1 Macaca nemestrina | reverse complement strand
AAATATTTTTCACAAAAAAAATTTTGGCAAAGAACCATAAGTTTCAAGTTGCTTTTTTCTTAAATATCACATAATTTAGTTTCATCATATTGTCTTTTATTCTTGTGAATACTCTTATAACTTGAAAAGAATGGCAAATTAGTCCAATAAGCCTACCTCCTTCATATGTAATTATTAATTTAGTATGTAAATGTAAAATATGGATGGCATTTGTCACAAAAAGTGAACCTTTGTGTGCAAAATTATACCCATTAATAATACACAAGCTCGTGTATGTGTAGAGTAAAAAAGATTCAGAAAAATCAAAATATGATCTAAAAACATATAAACTTGAATTATATGATCTTAGATTGCTACAAGATTCATTGAGAATCTCCTTAACTCCATCAGGACCTTTTAAAACCCAATAGAATTATAACTATTACATTTCCTAAGGTAAAGAACTGAAAGATCTTTTATGTCCCACATAGCACAAGTGCCAAGCTGGAACTGATTACATTTACACTCATCAGATTCTATCTTGTAATAGCAAAAGTTGCCTTATCCATTATATTGCAAATTCCTTGACCAATGACCAAGTCTTAAACACATTTGTATTCTCATACTGCCAGATATAATAATTTAAAAAGGTAGGAGCTAAATTAATTTTTGTTGCATTGCATATTACACTGAATTGAATACATCACTCATATCCTTTGGAAAAGGCAAGAGAAGGATACTTGAAAACCATGAATCAAAGAAGGTAGCATATACAATCAAAGTGTTCCCTATAACTGTGATAGATAAACTTTTAGAAGGATATTACAAAGCTAGAAAGACCTAGAGAAGAGCAATAAAGGAAGAGTATCCATATACGGATTTTAAAAAATTAATTAGACTTCTCATATACAGGCAATAAAGAATAACAATGATGTAATTCAATAAATCTTTCTGTTTAAGGAACTACAGATGGTACAAATTTGATGGTACAAATCTTTTTTTTTTTTTTTTTTTTGAGACAGGGTCTCGCTCTGTCATGAAGGCTGGAGTGCAGTGGTGTGATCACAGCTCACTGTGGCTCCGACCTCCTGAGCTCATGAGATCCTCCCACCTCAGCCTCCCAAGTAGCTGGGACTGCAGGCACATGCCACAACATCCAGCTAATTTTTGTACTTTTTGTAGAGACGGAGAGTCTCACTATGTTTGCCCAGGCTAGTCTGGGCTCAAGCGGTCCTCCCACCTCAGCCTCCCAAAGTGCTAGGATTACAGGTATGAGCTACTGTGCTTGGCCAAGTTAATCTTAATCTCCAGGTATTTAAAATCTAGAAAAATTGATAAAGCACATATACAAATAAGTTTAACTCAAGGCATGGTAACACCAGGCATAATATAAAAGACATGGTAGATAAACAAAAAAGGGTGCTATAAGTGTTCAAAGAGTTCAAAGTCACGGTGCCCAAGCCTTATTCACTTTATCTCTAAAATAAGAATGCTAAACTAAGTTTAATTTTTGTATTGTTAATTTTTAAACATACTATCCCATTGCAAAAATAGTCATAATTTCAACAGCAAATTAGATAAGATAATATCTAGTGCAATTCTAGCTGTCAAATTCTGATCTAATTAACCTATGGAGACTAGATTTTAGGCTACCTATAATTCCAAAAACAGTTAATGGGGAAGGAGTTTTAGAAATATAAAGATTGAACGCTTAGCCTTAGGGGAAAAAAAGAGAATAATACTCCTCTCTTTCTTAGTGAGTACAGTGAAGGATAAGGTGAAAGGGCCAAAATACAAAAATCACTGAGTTTCCAAAGAGATCAATTATAAAATCAAGTGTAAACCTGACCTTGTTAAATAAATTTCAAAATACCAGAACTAAGAAGAAACTTAAATCCTGAAAATATTAATGTAAGTAAATAAAGGAAACAAAGAAAGATGTATTTGTTCATTTAACAAATGTTTATTAGTCTCTTCTATATTCAAAATGTAATTGATTTTTTTTAAAATACAGACATCCAGGCTGGAGGTGTTGGCTCAGTTCTGTAATCCCAGCACTTTGGGCGGCTAAGGCAGGAGGATCGCTTGAGGCCAAGAGTTCGAGATCAGCCTAGACAACATAGTGAGACCCACGTCTCTACAAAAAACAGAAAAATTACCTGGGCATGGTGGTGCACACCTGTAGTCTCAGCTACTCAGGAGGCTGAGGTGGGAGGATGGCTTCAGCCAGGGAGGTAGAGGCTATAACTAGCTATGATCGCACCAATACACTCCAGCCTGTGTGACAGAATGAGACCCTGTCTCAACAAAAAATAAACGCAGACACCTTTTTCTCAAGGAACTCTAGTAGAAAGATACAGATATACAAAATAATTATAATACAATGTGATCATGTGTGAAGATGGACACCCAGTATGAGAAAATCAGGGGTGGCTTGGGAAGGCCAGTCAGCCTGAGGAAGGGGACTTCTGGGCTGAGACTTAAAATCTTAAAAGACAAGACATTAGTAAAATGAAAAATTAGATAACAGTATTTTAGAGGGAAAAACAGCATAAGTAAAGGCACAGATGGAAGAAACATCATTTTAAATGAAGAACTAAAAGTAGCATAGGGAGATTGAAGTCTAACAGGTAAGGCTGAAAGAAGATGAGATGAGGCTTGAGAAGCAGGCAAGTCTTAGGGGGTCTTTTATGTCATGTTAAGGAGGCTGAACTAATACCATCACATATTCTGCTCTATTATACCAAATGCCTTGCCACATATTCTCTGTTTAAACATATTTTAAAATCAGATCAAATTCCATCTCCTCTGTGAAGATTTTCTTACAAATCCCATTCACACCAATTTCTCCTTTTCTGAACTATACTTACTGTCAGATCATATGGTTAGCACTTTATTGTGTATATTGCCCCATTCTGTTATTGTCTATTCCACATAATTTTGCACTTTATTTTATCCATTTATAATACTGCCCATAAATAATGTTACTTTTTCATTAACTGCTTCATGTTTGAAGAAGGCTTATTAACCTCCAAGTAGGGAAAAACCTTGAGAGCATAGTGAATACTTGATAAACACTTTATTAAATTGATATAAATTACATAAAATTACAAAAACCACTTTTAGTTTCTTAAAATATTTACACTATTATGAGTAAAACATTCTCTATTCATACTAAAATCTTTACCAAATTGTTCCTTGTTTTAAGAAACAAAGGGAAGATTATATATATAAATTTTAGAAATTTAGAAATAAACAAAACATTAACTGTATGATATGTGTGAAGAGATTGAGAGAATTGGATATTCTGTCCACAAAGATCATTATGAAACCATAACATAAAATAAGCTACTAAATGTACTGTAAATTCAAACAATCTAAGGCAATATATTAGAGACCTTTGGATCAAGTACATAAACACTAATTTTGGCCACCTTATAAATAAAACTTAGGAAAATTCCTTTAAGGATTTTATAAAACACTTACAACTTTTAACTAAACTAAACTCCATTTTTTAAAAATATGAAACAAGAATTGCCAAATAGCTTAATAAAAGTTGATTCCAACACAGCTACAAATATACTGCTCATTAAACTTAACTGAAAATAAGTTTTAGTTTTATATGAAATTAATCAGTGCCAGAAAATCTCATAAAGGTTTTTCTTGTTACTAACAGAAAATTTCCATAGGTCATCAAGAAATTAAGAAAGCTGAATGACTTCCGATGTGTTTCTCTGTCATGTCAACATTAGCAAATAAATGAATTAGGAAAATGACATGAATAATTTACAATAAAAATTTTCACCTAAATGTGCATTACAACAAAAACATTTCTGCCTTAATTAGCTACATGATTATTTCCCAAAGTATGTTCTAAGGGGCACAAGGCCCACAAGATACATTTCTAAAAAAAGGTTCCACAGTCAAATAAATCTGGGAAATCCCATACACTACCCATTTCAGAGATAAGCAGTCCCATTAGCTTTGTTAGAGCCTGTTTAACTTTAATCCATATTTCCCAAGTTTACCTTGACCATGAAACACTTTTTTTCATAATTCAGAAGACAAGCCAGTATTCTGGGGAACATGTATTCCAAAGAACATACTTTGGAAAATTCTAATCTACAAAATTGTTATATGTTCTTCCTTCATTAGTGGCCTAAACTGATTGTAAAGAATAATTTCCAATTAAAAAAACACCATTCTCAGACAGGTGTGGTGGCTCATGCCTGCAATCCCAGCACTTTGGGAAGCTGAGGCAGTGCAATTGCTTGAGCTCAGGAGCTCAAGACCAGACTGAGCAACATGGTGAAATCCTATCTCTACCAAAACACAAAAACAAAAAGTATACACTTGCGGTAGTGTGCTCCTGTAGTCCCAGCTATTCAGGAGGCTGAGGTGGCAGAATCACTTGAGCCCAGGAAGTGGAGGTTGCAATAAGCCAACACTACGCCACTGCACTCCAGCCTGGGCAACAGAGCCACATCCTGTCTCAAACACACACACACACACACACACACACACACACAATCCCCACCACTGTTCTCATTCAACTGTTACCAGGGCTGATAAAAGAACATAATCCATCAACAAAGACATTTACCATTGCATCAATGACTTATTTCAACTATAGACCTAACACAGTTTCCCAAAGTGTGTTCCATTAATAAGCACAGCACAAAAAAAGAGGACCCCATGGTCTAGTGCAGTAAAACTGTAGACTGTGACTCATTCATGAGTCAAAAAAATCAATAGAATGGGTCTTGACCAGAATTTTTTTTAAAGGAAAGGCTGGACTAGTAAAAAATAAAATAAAAAACATAAGTGTACACTGCTTATGGTAAAGGTAAGTATTGACTCATGTGTAAGTATTTACTCATATAGTAAAGGTAAGTATTGACTCTTAATGTCGGCTGTAATCAGAGAAGTTTAAGAACATTCAAAAAAGTTAGGTTAAACAAGTTCCTTTACCGCAGGACATTTTAGAGCCCTTAAATGAATTCCAAGAGTATTTCTGGCCACAGAAACCTTTTTTTATTGAAGCATCTCACAGGACTAGTGCTCCCCAGAACACAATTTAGGAAATACTGCGTTTTGGAAATGGTGTACCTCCAACTGTCTTGAGGTACACTATATAAATAACAGTGCCCACTTTTCACCTCCTTCAGAAAACACACCATCAGACTTCTCATCTTATAGCATCCTTCACAATTTGGTCAAACTTGCAATAACTTTAATTTAGTTAGCATGAAGTGGTGGTTAAGCACCTGGGTTTCAATTCTAGCTCCACCACTTGTCGGCTGTGTAATCAGCCTTGCATTGTTATTTAATCTATTTCCCATGGTTTTCTGTGTAAGGAGAATACTGGGAATACCTACGGTATAGGGTTTGGGGTTTGTTTTCTTAGGATTAAATGAGATAATCTCCAGCCCCTGGCGTGTAATAAGCATTCCACATATGATATCTATTGCTATTAGAATAACACTATCGCCGCACCTGTACAGTTATTACGGGATACACGGCCAGAGCGAAAGAAACTAAAAACACTATGCTGCCGCCTAGTGGACACTCGGAATTTTAAAATCTGTCATTCGCTTCCTTCCTGACACTACGATATGAAGTCGTATGGAAATTAAAACGTTTTCTCAAGCTGCATTAACACATTTTATAAATCAGCAAAATGGGGAATCTAATTTTCCAAAACTAAACAACTACCCCAAGACAACCCTGAAACCAGGGAGGGTTGTAAAGACTCAAATTGACCGAAGAAATGGCTGAGAAAAGACACCAGTGAAGGACTACAGAGGAAACTCCACCCACAGAGTATTTGCTGATTCTCAGGTTGGGGTATGTCAGTATAGGTTTTTTCTTCAAGGTATAATACAAAGACAGCCATTGGAATTTATCACAACTAAAGCAAAATAACCAATAATCACCAGTTCGAGGATCTCAATGTAAACAGAAGACTCCGTGGAATCTTCACATTTTCTTTCTAAAAGAAGTGCAGTGACCGTAAAGGTTCCCATAACTGACTTAAGGGTTGTCACTTATTTTCAAACCAAAGTGAAGTGGAAGATTGCAGCAATGACATGAGTAATTTATTTTATTTTATTTTTTAGACAGAGTCTCGCTCTGTCGCCCAGGCTGGAGTGCAGTGGTGTGATCTCAGCTCACTGCAACCTCCGCCTCCCGGGTTCAAGCGATTTTCCTGCCTCAACCTCCTGAGGAGCTGGGATTACAGGTGCCCGCCACCTCGCCTGGCTAATTTTTGTATTTTTAGTAGAGCCGGTGCTTTGCCATGTTGACCAGGCTGGTCTCAAACTCCTGACCTCAGGAGATCTGCCCACCTCGGCCTCCCAAAGTGCTGGGACTACAGGCGTGAGCCACCGCCCCGACCAAATAATTTATATTTATAATTCAGCATTATCAGTATTAGCATGGCAGTCATCTCATTCCCAGTGAGATTCCATTTAAATTTGCTCGTGCAAGGCACTTTGGGGGAAACAAAATTACCAGCAGAATGAAGAAAAAAATCGAGAAATGTCCTTGGGAATTTACACACTTCTGCAACTGCACTAGAACTTTCGCACTATACTTAAAACATTCTGCAAAGTAAGGTTCACCAAGGAAAAACTCGAGATTCACCAATAACAGTTCCAAATGTTGCCAACTCTGAGCCGTCAGAGTTGTTTGAAAATTTGCACAAGAACAATCGACATTACTACATTGCATTCATAAGGCAAACATGAGGTTTAAAACAAAAACCACCACCACGCAAGGCACATGTACAGAAGGCGCTTCTCCACGATGAACAGACAAGACCCTCATGACTCACCCACAGTCTCAATCCTGCCCAAGCAGAGATCCGGATGGAGGCCTGAGGGTGGCTGCTTCTCCTGGGTAGGGAGCGCGGAAGATTCTAGACACAGCCCAAAAGTCAGGAGGCTCCAGGCCAAAGCAGACCCTTGGCAATGAGAGCAAGGAAGGGTAGGTTAGGCAGGTGGAGGTGCAGGGCAAACCCGTAAGTGGACCCAGGGTGAAAAGATTAGGGCTGCTTCCTAAACAGCCCAACTACACGCTTTTGACTGCTCCGAGTTACCTCAGTGAAGCGCGCCTCTAGCGCCTGTCAGCCCTTCCGGTTCACCTTTTCCCGCGCTGGGACACTTCCGGCTTGAAGGTCATGAGCCTAAGATAGGTGGGTCATCTTGAGCATCTGGGGCAAAATATGATTGATTTTATTTTCTTTTTAAATACAAGCTTCGGAAAAGATCCCTGGATATTTGATGTTTTTCCTTGTTTAAGTATAACATGTATTGGCTTATATATTCCGGTTTTGTTGTTGTTGTTGTTTGTTTGTTTTGAGACGGAGCCTTGCTCTGTCGCCCAGGCTGGAGTGCAGCGGTGCGATCTTGGCTCACTGCAAGCTCCACCTCCCGGGTTTTCACGCCTTTCTCCCGCCTCAGCCTCCCGATATATTCGTTTTTTCAAAAAAGTCTTTGGAAAGATGAAAGAAAAACGAGTAAGTGTTACCTGTGGAGAGCAACGGGAAGCATGTGCATGAGAACAGGAGAGGGAGGGAGACTTCACTGAATAGCTTCATGTGAATGTGTTATTAATTCAAAAAGTAAATATTGGCCGGGTGTGAGGGTTCACTGGCTCATGCCTGTAACCCCAACAATTTGGGAGGCTGAGGCAGGAGGATTACTTGAGGTCAGGAGTTTGATACCAGCCTGGGCAACATGGTAAGACCCCCCCAACTCTACCCAACAAAAATTAGCCGGGCATGGTGGTGTGCGGCTGTAATCCCAGTTACTTGGGAGGCTGAGGCAAGAGAATGGATTGAGCCTGGGAGGTCAAGGCTGCAGTGACCCGAGATGGCACCACTGCACTCCAGCCTGGGTAATGGAGCAAAACTGTCACAAAAAAAAAAAAAAAAAAAAAAAAGTTGCTTAATTTTTAAAGTGAAATATTAGAAAAAAAGGCTGTAGTTCTAGTTATACTGATAATCACACCTATTTTAAGCACCTAACTAATGATATGTTTCAGTATGTTGTGTTGAATAGTTATTCAATACAAATGTAATATGTTTCAGGCCCACATTGTTTTTGCATGCTGCCAAAATGTGAAAGAACTGTTCCCTACCCTCAAATTTTTTTTTTTTTTTTTTTTTTTTTTGAGACAAAATCTCTTTCTTGTCCCCCAGGCTGGAGTGCAATGGCACAATCTCGGCTCACTGCAACCTCCACCTCCCGGGTTCAAGCGATTCTCCTGCCTCAACCTCCCGAGTAACTGGGATTACAGGCGTCTGCCTCCACGCCTGGCTAATTTTTGTATTTTTAGGAGACAGGGTTTCACCATGTTGGCCAGCCTGGTCTCAAACTCTTGACCTCAGTTGATCCACCTGCCTCGGCCTCCCAAAGTGCTGGGATTACAGGCATGAGCCACCACACCCAGCCCCCCGGCCTCAAATTTTTAACCATGTTTTCCAGTAAAAATCTGTCTGAAATTCTTTTTACTCCTTCCCTTTCTCCAGGCCTTTGCCCAGATGTCACCTTTTTAGGGAGAACATTCCTGACTACTCCATAGTAACACTCATGCACATCTCATACTTTAACCCCACCTTGTTTTATTCTCCATAGCACAATCACCATCTCATCTGGTATATTTATTAACTGTATCCTAGGACACAAGCTTCGTGAAAACAGATAAATTTTGTTCACTAGCTTACCAGATTCTAGCACAATGCCTGGCATGCAAATGCCAAATAAATTCAAATGACTGAGTGAACAGACTATGACCTTTCAATCTGATACTTACTAACCATAACAGCTATACTCTAATAATAACTAATATTTATGATAATTTACTATGTGCCAGACAATGAGCTAAGTGTTTTTACATACATCATCTCCTCTTAGTCTCCACAACAATCCTATTACTATGTACTTTTTGCATATTAGAAAACTAAGGCGTAGAGAGGCTAATGAGTTGAACGTAATCACCTCTGAATGACCTTCTAACTCTATGCAATTTCCCTAATGATCAGTGCTATGGTTTGAATGTTTTTGTCCTGTCCACAGTTCATGTCGAAACTTAATCTCCAAAGCAACTGTGTTATGAGGTGTGGCCTTTAGGAGATGATTGAGTCATGAGGGGAGAATAGGATTTGATGCCCTTATAAAAGGGTTTTCAGCCAGCTGTGGTGGCTCACGCCTGTAATCCCAATACTTTAGGAGGCCAAGGTGAGTGGATCACTTGAGGTCGGGAATTCGTGACCAGCCTGGCCAACATAGAGAAACCTTGTCTATACTAAAAATGCAAAAATGAGCCAGGCATGGTGGCAAGTGCCTGTGTAATCCCAGCTGCTCAGGAGGCTGAGGCATAAGAATCACTTGAACCCAGGAGGCAGAGGTTGCAGTGAGCCAAGATTGCACCACTGCACTCCAGCCTGGGTGACAGACTGAGACAGCCTCAAAAAAAAAAAAAAAAAAAAAAAAAAAAAAAAAAAAACAAAAGTAACAACTTAAAAACTTTAAAAGTTAAAGGACTTAACCATTATTTTCACTTTGGGGATATCACTTTCAAGTCATGGTACATGTGAACATTTAAAGAAACCTAACTGTTTCTATCAGTAGTTAGAAACTGCATATATGAGCCAGGAATGGTGGCACACATCTATAGTCCCAGTTGCTTTGGAGGCTGAGGCAGAAGGATCACTTAAGCCCAGGAATTTGAGACTACAGTGAGCTATGATTGCGCTACTGCACTCCAGCCTGGGTGATAGAGAGAGACCTTGTCTCAAAAAACAAAAAACAAGTTTAGAACTCTGTACATCTTCCTCCACTTGCCTGGCATATCCTGACTCTGCCACAACCAGCAGTTCCCTTCACGATTCTTTGTACATGCTGCTTCCTCTGCCTGGATGCTCTTTACTGTCACTAGGCCTATCTAAAAAACACTTTCTCATCCTTTAAATTCCAGTTCACAGGTTCTCTCTTTGAAATTTCATCAACTCTCCACTCCCATCTAAGTAGAACTAATCATTCCCTGCTTGGTACAATCACTCGACTCTACATATCTTTATTGTAGTATTTATCATACGCCCTTGCAATTGTCTGTATACACTTCCTCTCTACTAATAGACTGTGAACTTTTTGAGGACAGAGACTTTGTCATACTTACTTTTAAATCCCCAATGGCTAGCACAGTAAATGGCACATAGCATAGAGATTAAGAGCAAATGGCTTGGTGCAAATCCTGACTCTGCCATGTACTATCTCAGGACATTGGGCAAGGCATTTGACCTCTCTGTGCCTCAAAATCCACATTGGTAAAATGGGAATAATGATACAGTATGATCATCCCTAATCCAAAAATATGCAATCCTAAATATTCTAAAATCTGAAACTTTTTGAGCACCAACGTGATGCTACAAATGGAAAATTCCACACTGGACTTGATATGACAGACTGCCGTCAAAACTTTGTTTCATGCACAAAGTTATTAAAAATACTGCATAAAATCACCATCAGGCTATGTGCATAAGGTGCATAGGAAACATAAATGAATTTTGTGTTTAAATTTGGGTCTCTAACCCGACATATCCCATTGTGTATGTTCAAATATTTCAAAATCCCAAAACCCTGAAATCTGAAACACCAAAGCATTTTGGAGAAAGGATACCCAACCTGTAGTACCTACCTCTAAGATATAAATATGACAGATAAGGTGCACAAAGTGCATAGCACTGTGCTTGGCCGATAGTAAGCATTCAAAAAGTATGAGCTGTTGTATTAATATTAGTATTTTAGAAAGGTCTTGCTCGCCACCCAGGCTGGAGTGCAGTGGCACAATCACCACTAACTGCAACCTCACCCTCCTGGGCCCCAGGGGTTCTGGGCCCCAGTGATCCCCACTTCAGTCTTCTGAGTAGCTGGGACCACAGGCGCACGCCACCATGACCAGCTATTTTGTTTGTTTGTAGAGACAGGGGTCTCCCTGTGTTGCTCAGGCTAGTCTCAAACTCGTGGGCTCAAGCGATCCTTCTGCCTTGACCTCCCAAAGTGCTGGGATTACAGGCGTGAACCACTGTGCCCGACCTTATTATTATTATTCATTATTATTGTCATCACAATTTTTAGGAACTCAGTATGTATAAATTGGTTAAATGAATTCATGAATGAGTAAGCAAAGATATTTTCAATGGCTAATCAGGCATCTAGTTCCAAGCACAGGTAATGGGAAGTTCTTCCTCTTTCTACCACTTGCTCTCTTCTTTCCCTTTTTTCTGTCCCCATTTTTCCCTCTTAGTTAATCTAATGTAACTTTACATATATGCAAATTAAATGCTTTTTTTCCACTACAAAGTCTGTGGGTTTGTGTTTTGGTTTTTGCTTTTTGGGTTTTTGTTTGTTTGTTTTGTGGGGGTTTGAGACAGGGTCTCATTTTGTCACTTAGGCTGGAATGCAGTGGTGCAATCTCGGCTCACCGCAGACTTACCTCCTGGTCTCAAGTGATCCTCCCTCCTCAGCCCCACAAGTAGCTGGGACCACAGGAGTGCACCACCACACCTGACTAATTTTTTTTTTTTTTTCCGAGACAGAGTTTTACTCTGTCACCCAGGCTGGAATACAGTGGCACAATCTCAGCTTACTGCAACCTCCGCCTCCCAGGTTCAAGTGATTCTCCTGCCTCAGCTTCCTGTGTAGCTGGGATTACAGGCCTGTGCCACCATGCTTGGTTAATTTTTGTATTTTTAGTAGAAATGGGGTTTCAATATGTTGGCCAGGCTAGTCTCGAACTCCTGACCTCAACTGATCTGCCCACCTCACCCTCCCAAAGTGCTTGGATTACAGGCATTAGCCACCATGCCTGGCCCCATTTTTTGTATTTTTTTGTATAGACAGGGTTTTGTCGTATTTCCCGGCCTAGTCTCGAACTCCTGAGCATAAACCACCATGCCCCACCTGTGAGTTTTTTAATGAATAGAATGTGAATCTGTATTACAATTTGGAATTATTTTTACACTTAACATAGATTAAAGCCTCAGACTGTCTTAATCCAGTCCTAACCATAATCATCAGAGTGAAAGTATGTCATTTTTACTTGATGTAGTAAAGGGAGTAAGCACATTTACATGTCTCCCATACTAGGTTCTCTATAATCACAGTTTTCATATCCTACACTATTAGATCTAGAGCTAGTTAGAATTGGTTGTGAATAAGCACAGTGACTCCCTAGGAGAATAACATGAGATAATATCTACATCAAAGAATAACTTATATACATGACGTAAATGAATAGGTTTCTGCAGCCTACTTAAATGCTATAGTAAAAACAAGTGAGTGCTTATAACTTGTTATAGTTACAGCACTTACCACATTTCATTATAGTTATTTCTTTCCATGCTTGTGGGCAGAGAATGTATCATATTCATCTTTGTATCTATAACCTCAGCACAGTGCTTGGCACATAACATACATTTAATAAATATTAATGCATAAATATTTATAGTCAGAGTAGCATATAACTTTAAATTTTTCATATAATAATCGGTAGCACCACAAATTGTAGTTGAAATCTTTCTGAAATTTGTTGTATGTACTGAATTTTCACTCTAGTTTTTACTTTGTATATAATATAGTAACATGTCAATTAGCTATTGAATTTTAAGTGTCAATATTAGTATGATGGATTAATCAACTACAAATAATTATCTAGAAGATGTACTACATACACCATGGGAGAGGTTTTATGTGAACTTGTGATTTATTTATTTTATTTAACCTTATTTTAGATATAATGTACATGGGAGAAAAAAACGTTATTGTTGAATTCAAAGTTGCAGTGGGCTATGATCAAGCCACTGCACTTCAGCCTGGGCAACACAGTGAGACTTCATCTATATATTTTAAAAAGTTATTCTTATTATAAAATTGGGAGTAGGCATACTCTTAATAAGACTTTTGCTTTTTTCCTAATAGAATAGGTTTTCTTTTGGGTTTCTAATCCAAAATTTAATGAAAAACAATGAAACAAACTCAACACATTTATAAAATTTATCTTTTTTGGCCCCCTCAACTAACTCCTCTTCTGGACCCCTTTACTTATGTTAATGATGGCACCATCCTTTCAGTTAATTAAGATGGAAACTTCAGAGTAATAGTATACTTCTCTTTCCCTCTCTGTTATTCCTCTCCTCCAAGTTGTAGGCCTAGTCAAGGATTTTGGATGAAGTAGGAGAAGAACAGTGAAGTAATGAGTCCTGGGGTTCCTACTTAAGCACTTGGGTAGATAGTATCATCATTTAATAAAATTGAGAAGGAAAGTCAACACTTTAGGGGCAAAAATTGTTATCAGGATGCCTTTGGCTGCAAGTAACAGAAATATTCAACTTAAATTGAGTTGTCAACAAAGTTATTATCTCAGATACTAGGAAGTCAAGAGATGGAGGATTCCTGATGTGGTTTGTGAAATAATTTGCTCTATTCCTTAGTCTTTTTGTTTTGCCCTCCTCCAGTGTTGGCTCCATCCTCACCTAGGCAGTGAGATTGCTTTTAGTTCTGAGCATCTCATTCATACACAACAACATGAAAAGGAAAAAGAAGGCTGAGTAGTCTAGTGACTACTTAAAAGGGAGAAAAATCTTTCCAGAAACTTCCCAGCAGACATCTGCTCATATCTCATCGGCTCAAACTCATTCACATGCCTATCTTAAACCAATCACTGTCAAAAGGAATGGGATATCCATGACTGGCTTATATAAATCAAGATTTACTCCTAGAGCTGGAGACAGAGCCGTCTTCCCCAATCCACATGGTGAGTAGGGGTATAGAAAACTTAACTGGCTGGGTGCAGTGGTTCACACCTATAATCCCAGCACTTTGGGAGGCCGAGGCGGGCAGATCATGAGGTGAGGAGTTCGAGACCAGCCTGGCCAACATAGTGAAACCCCATCTCTACTAAAAATACAGAAATTAGCCAGCTGTGGTGGCACATACTTGTAGCCCAGCTACTTGGGAGGCTGAGGCAGGAGAATCGCTTGAACCTGGGAGGCAGAGGTTGTGGTAAGCAGAGATCACACCACTGCACTCCAGCCTGGGCAACAGAGCAAGACTCCATCTCAAAAACAAAAAACAAAAAAATTATAACTCTGCCAATAACAAAGAAGGAGAAAATTGAGTTAAATAGACAACCAATAGCATCTGCTACAAAAATCAGTGGTTCTATTTTTGCAGATGTCAAGTTTAAGGTATCTATGCGACATCCACATGGAAAAGTCAAAAAGGCAACTGGAAATGTTGAGTCTGAGGCTTAAAGAAGGGTCTCAGCTAGAAATACAAATTTGGAAGTGAATAACATAATGTGTTTAAACCATGGAACTAGGTTAGATCACCCAGGAAGAAAACATAGAGAAGAGGACCTTAAATTATTCATCTTTAAATCAGAGATAAAACATTATATGTTTTATTGGATTATTATGAGAGTCAGTTGAGACAATGAATATAAAGCACTAGATACACAGTGAAAATTCATTATCTGTTAATCATATGCAAATCAATATCTCTGATAGCCAAATTTCAGTCACAGTAACAGCCTATAAAAAAGATATTTTCTATCAGGTAGGTCCTTCCAAATGTCATACTTCATAGATGACTGCCTACAGCACTAACATTTGTTGTTCTCTCATTCTCTTTTTTTCTGGTATTATTACGATATGAAATGTCTAATTAATTCAAAGTTTTATTTATAAAAAGTTACTAGTATCATGAAGGCATGACCAAAAAACACAAGAAAATGTTCTTAAAATATAAAAAAACACCAACCATAATTTAATCTTAGTGAATCAAAAATTTTATTATCTTCTCATCCCTCAGAGTCTTCATTAGTATCACCAATTGTGAGAATATTGGTTAATATGACATGACACCATTTTGCTAAGATTGTACACTTCTGTAAAGTGATAGATGATCAAGGAAAAAGCTGTATACCAAAATATAAAAGCAAGTTACAAGCATCAACAAGCAATTGATGGGCTTACATATACTGTATACAGAATTCTTCCTAACAAAATCTCATCCTACATCATAATTTAAAGATTGTTCTAACAAGCAATTCCTGGTGATTATTACACTAAAGTGTGTGAACCACTACTGCTATGGAGGAGAACCTCTTGTACCTGGCTATCACAGCTTCTAATCTGAAGCTGTTTTCTGAAACTATTTACCATAATTTTTTTTTTTTTTTGAGACAGAGTCTTGCTCTGTTGCCCAGGCTGGAGTGCAGTGGCATGATCTCAGCTCGAGTGCAGTGGCATGATCTCAGGCTCACTGAAGCCTCTGCCTCCCAGGTTCAAGCAATTCTCGTGCTTCAGCCTCCCAAGTAGCTGAGACCACAGGTGCGCACCACCATGCCCAGCTAATTTTTCTTTTTTTTTTTTTTGGATTTTTAGTAGAGACAGAGTTGCACCATGATAGCCAGCCTGGTCTCAAATTCCTGGCTTCAAGTGATCTGCCAGCCTGGGTCTCCCAAAGTGCTGGGATTACAGACCTGAGCCATGGTATTTACCAAGAAGGTTTTTCTGTTTGTTTTTTGTTTGTTTTGTTTTGTTTTGAGATGGAGTCTTGCTCTGTCACCCAGCTTGGAGTGCAGTAGCGTGATCTCGGCTCACTGCAACCTCCTCCTCCCAGGTTCAAACGATTCTCTTGCCTCAGCCTCCTGTAGAGCTGGGATTATAGATGCATGCCACCACATCTGGCTAATTTTTGTATTTTTAGTAGACATGGGCCTTCACCATATTGGCCAGGCTGTTTTCAAACTCCTGACCTCAGGTGATCCACTTGCCTCGGCCTCCCAAAGTGCTGGTATTACAGGCGTGAGCCACCGCACCTGGCCAGTATTTACCATAATTTTTGATACTAGTTTGTCTTCACTAATAACTAATGTACTAAACAGCATGCACCTTTTATTAAATATTAACAAATCACTTATCAGTTTAGTTCATAGGATTCAATTATTTAGTCAATTCCATAAGGGAACATATAAAATTGAATTTTTATACCTTTAGCTTGACTAGATCTTGAACTTTGTATAGTGCCATGAAATTGCAGCTATCCTATATTGCCATGCCGGAAATAGTATGCGTTAATCAATTATCCTAGATAGTATAATGTGACATAATGCTATAGATTTTTCTTTATATTTGAATATTAGACTGCTAATCATGTCTGGATATCTTTAACTAAGTTATGATCTAAAAGGGCAGTATGTAATTATTTTGTGGGTAATTTATTAAACCTGGTTTTTTTTGTTTTGTTTTGTTTTGTTTTGTTTTTTAATTTATTTATTATTATTATACTTTAAGTTGTAGGGTACATGTGCATAACGTGCAGGTTTGTTACATATGTATACTTGTGCCATGTTGGTGTGCTGCACCCATCGACTCGTCATTTACATCAGGTATAACTCCCAATGCAATCCCTCCCCCCTCCCCCCTCCCCATGATAGGCCCCTGTGTGTGATGTTCCCCTTCCTGAGTCCAAGTGATCTCATTGTTCAGTTCCCACCTATGAGTGAGAACATGCGGTGTTTGGTTTTCTGTTCTTGTGATAGTTTGCTAAGAATGATGGTTTCCAGCTGCATCCATGTCCCTACAAAGGACGCAAACTCATCCTTTTTGATGGCTGCATAGTATTCCATGGTGTATATGTGCCACATTTTCTTAATCCAATCTGTCACTGATGGACATTTGGGTTGCTTCCAAGTCTTTGCTATTGTGAATAGTGCTGCAATAAACATACGTGTGCATGTGTCTTTATAGCAGCATAATTTATAATCCTTTGGGTATATACCCAGTAATGGGATGGCTGGGTCATATGGTACATCTAGTTCTAGATCCTTGAGGAATCGCCATACTGTTTTCCATAATGGTTGAACTAGTTTACAATCCCACCAACAGTGTAAAAGCGTTCCTATTTCTCCACATCCTCTCCAGCACCTGTTGTTTCCTGACTTTTTAATGATCGCCATTCTAACTGGTGTGAGATGGTATCTCATTGTGGTTTTGATTTGCATTTCTCTGATGGCCAGTGATGATGAGCATTTTTTCATGTGTCTGTTGGCTGTATGAATGTCTTCTTTTGAGAAATGTCTGTTCATATCCTTTGCCCACTTTTTGATGGGGTTGTTTGTTTTTTTCTTGTAAATTTGTTGGAGTTCTTTGTAGGTTATGGATATTAGCCCTTTGTCAGATGTGTAGATTGCAAAAATTTTCTCCCATTCTGTAGGTTGCCTGTTCACTCTGATGGTAGTTTCTTTTGCTGTGCAGAAGCTCTTTAATTTAATGAGATCCCATTTGTCAATTTTGGCTTTTGCTGCCGTTGCTTTTGGTGTTTTAGACATGAAGTCTTTGCCCATGCCTATGTCCTGAATGGTACTACCTAGGTTTTCCTCTAGGATTTTTATGGTATTAGGTCTAACATTTAAATCTCTAATCCATCTTGAATTAATTTTCGTATAAGGGGTAAGGAAAGGATCCAGTTTCAGCTTTCTACTTATGGCTAGCCAATTTTCCCAGCACCATTTATTAAATAGGGAATCCTTTCCCCATTTCTTGTTTCTCTCAGGTTTGTCAAAGATCAGATGGCTGTAGATGTGTGGTATTATTTCTGAGGACTCTGTTCTGTTCCATTGGTCTATATCTCTGTTTTGGTACCAGTACCATGCTGTTTTGGTTACTGTAGCCTTGTAGTATAGTTTGAAGTCAGGTAGCGTGATGCCTCCAGCTTTGTTCTTTTGACTTAGGATTGTCTTGGAGATGCGGGCTCTTTTTTGGTTCCATATGAACTTTAAAGCAGTTTTTTCCAATTCTGTGAAGAAACTCATTGGTAGCTTGATGGGGATGGCATTGAATCTATAAATTACCTTGGGCAGTATGGCCATTTTCACGATATTGATTCTTCCTATCCATGAGCATGGTATGTTCTTCCATTTGTTTGTGTCCTCTTTTATTTCACTGAGCAGTGGTTTGTAGTTCTCCTTGAAGAGGTCCTTTACATCCCTTGTAAGTTGGATTCCTAGGTATTTTATTCTCTTTGAAGCAATTGTGAATGGAAGTTCATTCCTGATTTGGCTCTCTGTTTGTCTGTTACTGGTGTATAAGAATGCTTGTGATTTTTGCACATTAATTTTGTATCCTGAGACTTTGCTGAAGTTGCTTATCAGCTTAAGGAGATTTTGGGCTGAGACAATGGGGTTTTCTAAATATACAATCATGTCATCTGCAAACAGGGACAGTTTGACTTCTTCTTTTCCTAACTGAATACCCTTGATTTCTTTCTCTTGCCTAATTGCCGTAGCCAGAACTTCCAACACTATGTTGAATAGGAGTGGTGAGAGAGGGCATCCCTGTCTTGTGCCGGTTTTCAAAGGGAACGTTTCCAGTTTTTGCCCATTCAGTATGATATTGGCTGTGGGTTTGTCATAAATAGCTCTTATGATTTTGAGGTACGTTCCATCAATACCGAATTTATTGAGCGTTTTTAGCATGAAGGGCTGTTGAATTTTGTCAAAAGCCTTTTCTGCATCTATTGAGATAATCATGTGGTTCTTGTCTTTGGTTCTGTTTATATGCTGGATTATGTTTATTGATTTGCGAATGTTGAACCAGCCTTGCATCCCAGGGATGAAGCCCACTTGATCATGGTGGATAAGCTTTTTGATGTGTTGCTGAATCCGGTTTGCCAGTATTTTATTGAGGATTTTTGCATCGATGTTCATCAGGGATATTGGTCTAAAATTCTCTTTTTTTGTTATGTCTCTGCCAGGCTTTGGTATCAGGATGATGTTGGCCTCATAAAATGAGTTAGGGAGGATTCCCTCTTTTTCTATTGATTGGAATAGTTTCAGAAGGAATGGTACCAACTCCTCCTTGTACCTCTGGTAGAATTCAGCTGTGAATCCATCTGGTCCTGGACTTTTTTTGGTTGGTAGGCTATTAATTATTGCCTCAATTTCAGAGCCTGCTATTGGTCTATTCAGGGATTCAACTTCTTCCTGGTTTAGTCTTGGAAGAGTGTAAGTGTCCAGGAAATTATCCATTTCTTCTAGATTTTCCAGTTTATTTGCGTAGAGGTGTTTATAGTATTCTCTGATGGTAGTTTGTATTTCTGTGGGGTCGGTGGTGATATCCCCTTTATCATTTTTAATTGCATCGATTTGATTCTTCTCTCTTTTCTTCTTTATTAGTCTTGCTAGTGGTCTGTCAATTTTGTTGATCTTTTCAAAAAACCAACTCCTGGATTCATTGATTTTTTGGAGGGTTTTTTGTGTCTCTATCTCCTTCAGTTCTGCTCTGATCTTGGTTATTTCTAGCCTTCTGCTAGCTTTCGAATGTGTTTGCTCTTGCTTCTCTAGTTCTTTTAATTGTGATGTTAGAGTGTCAATTTTAGATCTTTCCTGCTTTCTCTTGTGGGCATTTAGTGCTATAAATTTCCCTCTACACACTGCTTTAAATGTGTCCCAGAGATTCTGGTATGTTGTATCTTTGTTCTCATTGGTTTCAAAGAACATCTTTATTTCTGCCTTCATTTCGTTATGTACCCAGTAGTCATTCAGGAGCAGGTTGTTCAGTTTCCATGTAGTTGAGCGGTTTTGATTGAGTTTCTTAGTCCTGAGTTGTAGTTTGATTGCACTGCGGTCTGAGAGACAGTTTGTTATAATTTCTGTTCTTGTACATTTGCTGAGGAGTGCTTTACTTCCAATTACGTGGTCGATTTTGGAGTAAGTACGATGTGGTGCTGAGAAGAATGTATATTCTGTTGATTTGGGGTGGAGAGTTCTATAGATGTCTATTAGGTCTGCTTGCTGCAGAGATGAGTTCAATTCCTGGATATCCTTGTTAACTTTCTGTCTCGTTGATCTGTCTAATGTTGACAGTGGAGTGTTGAAGTCTCCCATTATTATTGTATGGGAGTCTAAGTCTCTTTGTAAGTCTCTAAGGACTTGCTTTATGAATCTGGGTGCTCCTGTATTGGGTGCATATATATTTAGGATAGTTAGCTCTTCCTGTTGAATTGATCCCTTTACCATTATGTAATGGCCTTGTCTCTTTTGAACTTTGATGGTTTAAAGTCTGTTTTATCAGAGACTAGTATTGCAACCCCCGCTTTTTTTTGTTCTCCATTTGCTTGGTAAATCTTCCTCCATCCCTTTATTTTGAGCCTATGTATGTCTCTGCGTGTGAGATGGGTCTCCTGAATACAGCAGACTGATGGGTCTTGACTCTTTATCCAGTTTGCCAGTCTGTGTATTTTAATTGGAGCATTTAGTCCATTTACATTTAACGTTAAGATTGCTATGTGTGAACTTGGTCCTGCCATTATATTAACTGGTAATTTTGCTCGTTAGTTGATGCAGTTTCTTCCTAGCCTTGATGGTCTTTACATTTTGGCATGTTTTTGCAATGGCTGGTACCAGTTGTTCCTTTCCATGTTTAGTGCTTCCTTCAGGGTCTCTTGTAAGGCAGGCCTAGTGGTGACAAAATCTCTAAGCATTTGCTTATCTGTAAAGGATTTTATTTCTCCTTCACTTATGAAACTTAGTTTGGCTGGATATGAAATTCTGGGTTTAAAATTCTTTTCTTTAAGAATGTTGAATATTGGCCCCCACTCTCTTCTGGCTTGGAGAGTTTCTGCCGAGAGATCTGCTGTTAATCTGATGGGCTTCCCTTTGTGGGTAACCCGACCTTTCTCTCTGGCTGCCCTTAAGATTTTTTCCTTCATTTCAACTTTGGTGAATCTGGCAATTATGTGTCTTGGAGTTGCTCTTCTCGAGGAGTATCTTTGTGGCGTTCTCTGTATTTCCTGGATTTGAATGTTGGCCTGCCCTACTAGGTTGAGGAAGTTCTCCTGGATGATATCCTGAAGAGTGTTTTCCAACTTGGTTCCATTTTCCCCCTCACTTTCAGGCACCCCAATCAGACGTAGATTTGGTCTTTTTACATAATCCCATACTTCTTGCAGGCTTTGTTCATTTCTTTTTCTTCTTTTTTCTTTTGGTTTCTCTTCTCACTTCATTTCATTCATTTGATCCTCAATCGCTGATACTCTTTCTTCCAGTTGATCGAGTCGGTTACTGAAGCTTGTGCATTTGTCACGTATTTCTCGTGTCATGGTTTTCATTTCTTTCATTTCGTTTAGGACCTTCTCTGCATTAATTACTCTAGCCATCAATTCTTCCACTTTTTTTTCAAGATTTTTAGTTTCTTTACGCTGGGTACGTAATTCTTCCCTTAGCTCTGAGAAATTTGATGGACTGAAGCCTTCTTCTCTCATCTCGTCAAAGTCATTCTCCGTCCAGCTTTGATCCGTTGCTGGCGATGAGCTGCGCTCCTTTGCCGGGGGAGATGCGCTCTTATTTTTTGAATTTCCAGCTTTTCTGCCCTGCTTTTTCCCCATCTTTGTGGTTTTATCTGCCTCTGGTCTTTGATGATGGTGATGTACTGATGGGGTTTTGGTGTAGGTGTCCTTCCTGTTTGATAGTTTTCCTTCTAACAGTCAGGACCCTCAGCTGTAGGTCTGCTGGAGATTGCTTGAGGTCCACTCCAGACCCTGTTTGCCTGGGTATCAGCAGCAGAGGCTGCAGAAGATAGAATATTTCTGAACAGCAAGTGTACCTGTCTGATTCTTGCTTTGGAAGCTTCCTCTCAGGGGTGTACTCCACCCTGTGAGGTGTGGGGTGTCAGACTGCCCCTAGTGGGGGATGTCTCCCAGTTAGGCTACTCAGGGGTCAGGGACCCACTTGAGCAGGGAGTCTGTCCCTTCTCAGATCTCAACCTCCGTGTTGGGAGATCCACTGCTCTCTTCAAAGCTGTCAGACAGAGTCGTTTGCGTCTGCAGAGGCTTCTGCTGTGTTTGTTATTGTTTACTGTGCCCTGTCCCCAGAGGTGGAGTCTACAGAGACAGGCAGGTTTCCTTGAGCTGCTGTGAGCTCCACCCAGTTCGAGCTTCCCAGCGGCTTTGTTTACCTACTTAAGCCTCAGCAATGGCGGGCGCCCCTCCCCCAGCCTCGCTGCTGCCTTGCCGGTAGACCACAGACTGCTGTGCTAGCAATGAGGGAGGCTCCGTGGGCGTGGGACCCTCCCGGCCAGGTGTGGGATATGATCTCCTGGTGTGCCTGTTTGCTTAAAGCGCTGTATTGCGGTGGGAGTTACCCGCTTTTCCAGGTGTTGTGTGTCTCAGTTCCCCTGGCTAGGAAAAGGGATTCCCTTCCCCCTTGCGCTTCCCAGGTGAGGCGATGCCTCGCCCTGCTTCAGCTCTCGCTGGTCGGGCTGCAGCAGCTGACCAGCACCGATCGTCCGGCACTCCCCAGTGAGATGAACCCAGTACCTCAGTTGAAAATGCAGAAATCACCAGTCTTCTGTGTGGCTCGTGCTGGGAGTTGGAGACTGGAGCTGTTCCTATTCGGCCATCTTGCTCCGCCTTTTGTTTTGTTTTGTTTTTGTTTTTGTTTTTGTTTTTTTGAGACAGAGTCTTGCTCTGTCACCCAGGCTAGAGTCCAGTGGCACAATCTCAGCTCATTGCTACCTCCCCATCCCAGGCTCAAGCAATTCTTCTGCCTTAGCCTCCTGAATAGCTGAGACTACAGGCGTATGCCACAGCACCCAGCTAATTGGTTTTTTTTAGTAGAGACAGGGTTTCACCATGTTGACCAGGCTAGTCTCAAACTCCCGACCTCAAGTGATCCACCCACCTCGCCTCCCAAAGTGCTGGGATTACAGGCTTGAGCCACTACACCCAGCCTAAACCTGGTATTCTTGTCAATTGAAGACATCATTTCTTTTTCGTTTTTCTTTTTCTTTTTTTTTTTTTTTTTTGAGACAATATCTCACTCTGTTGCCCAGGCTGGGGTGCAGTGACACAATCACAGCTCACTGCAACCTCTGCCTCCCAAGATCAAGTGATTCTCCTGCCTCAGCCTCCTGAGTAGCTGGAACTACAGGCGCACACCACCACACTCCGCTAATTTTTGTATTTTTAGTAGATACAGGGTTTCACCCAAGCAGGTCTCGAACTCCTGGACTCAGGTGATCTGCCTGCCTCAGCCTCCAACAGTGCTGGGATTACAGGTGTGAGCCACTGGTGCCAGCCAAAGATATAATTTCTAGTAACTTTTCATAGTCAAGAGTTTTCTTTACAAACTAGAAGTGAGTGCTTAAAACACTAGGGGTGACCAGGAGATTTGAATTAGCTCAGTTTTCACATTAATAGCCAACTGACCCTACCTTTTGCCTATTTCAAATACTGAACTATTCCTTTGTGCAATAAGACAAGTTTTTCCCAGAGATAGTGAATGGGTTGCCCTGAGCCTTCCATATTCTCTTCCTTCTTCTTATTTTCACACTGTGGTTAAAGCTGTAGTCCATTTGTTTTATGATAGTCTCTAATGTAAAAACAAACAAACAAGATTTAGTCTATAACCTCAAAACAAAGGTTTACTTAAGCTCTGTTTGGATGCTTTTGATTCAAAGTAGGAATATTCCTCATTGAGTATTTACATTGCGATTAAAAAGAGACTCCACTAATGCCAAAGTATGTAGTGAATGTTCATCCTCTGCCCAACCTTCACCTGCTTCTTCCTCTAAAATTAGTTCAGAATATAGATTAAACACTTACCTGTTCTTTCCCTGACTCAAACTGCAGAATAAAGGAGTGGGTATAGAGACAACCCACCTTAAGAGAACAGAAAAAAAGTCATCAGAAAGTAGTTCCGTCTCTGCAATCATTGATACACTAATTCGAACATACAGAATCTTATATCTCAAAGAAGGCTCTTCCATTACTCAGCCTGAATAGAGTGAGTTACTAACAATAGTGTCCCGGCCTTGAGAGTGAAAAAATGAGGCAGTTTCCCAGATAATTAATTCAATTTCCCTTTCAGTTCTCTTCAATTAATGATATAGACATATCTTCCACATCTTATTTTCTGCTTTTCATGTTAATGCTATTTGAACTTTTATTTGATGTTCATAAACAAGTAATACCATTTATATACCTAAAGATTGCTTACAAACTTTCCAAGGTCACAGACTCCCTTTATTTCAATCATAGTAAATCCCTCTGACATTAATAAGCATTCCACATAAGTAAGAAAAGGATGAAAGAGCTCTTAAAACTTATACTGCTATAAAATATACTAAAATGCTTGCTGGGCCCCTTTATTCAGAGAGTTCAGTGAGTCAAGTGTAAGAAACTGTTTCCAAAATGTGGGTCTAAGTTAAACAAAAATATAAAACACAAAGCCAACTTGAGGTAATTTTCTGAAGAACATTCTTCAGATCAGATTTATCTACCATACAAATTGATATTTTGGCTAAATGCGGCTTGAAATACCCATATGAAGTCAGTTAAAAATTTCACAAGACATAGCAAGAGAGACCTAGAGCAGTCTTGGGAAAGCTATGGTATTGTTTTTCAGTTAATTTCCACATATTTATGCCTCTCCCCATTGCTCCCGATCAGCCCTCTGAGCCACCAAGTGCTTCTCTGTGGAGACTCAACTGGAGCTGACCAGTGACAGGCCTATACTGAAGTATAGCATTAAAGCATTTTAGAGCCAGAAGGAAATAAAATTCTCAATCCAAACTACAATGCCAATAATTAAAGCGCAAAGATTTCAAATACTTTTCCCAAAGTTAAACAAGCTATAACTAATTCCAAATCCGTGGTTCATTTTGTGGCCTTTGCAGGATCTAAGACCCATTTTTGGAAAGTCCTCTTTTCTTGTTATGAAGTAGTAAACTAATTTGACCCAAGATAATAATAGGTTTAACTCACATTGCCCTATGTGAACTTCCTAATATGTGTATAATCTTTGCTGTAAGCAGAAAACTAGTTAAAGGAGGTTAAAAATCCAAGTTTATTTCCATTATTGGTTGTAGCTATTTTTGTGAAAGCCAAACCTCTTAAAATATCACTTAGATTCCTGTTGATTTGTGTTGACACAAAGGAGACACAGGAAAAATCATGGAGAAAAAAGCTAGTCACTGGCCAGGCACGGTGGCTCACCCCTATAATCCCAGCACTTTGGGAGGCTGAGGCAGGGGGGCATCCCTTGAGCCCAGGAGTTCAAGACCTGCCTGGGCAACATGGAAACCCCATCTCTACATAAAATATAAAAATTATCCAGGCGAGGTGGTGCACACTTGTAATCCCAGCTACTCGGGAGGCTGAGGAGGGAGGATTGCTTGATCCTGGGAGGCAGAGGTTGCAGTGAGCCGAGATCATGCCACTGCACTCTATCCTGGCAGCCTAGGTGACAGACAAGACCTGTCGCAAAAAAAAAAAAAAAAAAAGGAGAGAAAGAAAGAAAGAAGCAAGAGAAAAGTCTTCTAAGCAGCCTTTTTTCAGGTGGTTAGCCTCCCCAGGTCCAAATCACAGAGCTGGCCTTAAAGGCAAAATGGTTAGGAAATTCTTAGTCAGGATTATGTGAGGTAAAAGGCCAGCACAGTTAAGAATTCTGATCTGATAGGTCTAACATGGGCCCCAGGCAGACAGAATTTGAAAAAGCATCTGTTTGATTCTGGTACTAAGCTGCCACGGTTTGCCACAGTTACTACGGGACTGAGTGAAGGAGACGAACGCAGAAATGAAAACTTAAGATAAAATAATTTGTTTTAAAGAAGGGGTTCAGGGAAGAAAAGGACTCCCTACTTCTAGTGAGCAAGGGCAGCCACCCTGAGCTTCTACAGCCCTTTGTATTTATTGGGTAGAAAGAGCAGGGAGGAGGCGGTAACGACTGGTCAGCTGCTTGATTGATCACAAGTTCACATTATTGCTAACAGGCTTCAAATATACCTAATCACAAGAAACACTGCGCTTGGGCGTGACTGCCCTCAGCATTCCTTCTGGGCAGCGGACGCAGTTTGTCAGTTTGCCAACATCCTACATTTATGAAAACAGTTTGCTGTTTACTCATATAGCTTCCGGTGGTATACTGAGTTGATCACAACCCTCACTCTTTCGACTTGCAACACTAACCCCTGCTGATAATGAAAGGAAATAAAGGAAAATCTCTAGACCCGTGGAAAACATTCTGAAATTGAAGAGTAAGAGCTACCTAGAAATTAGGCCAAAAAAGTTTTTCTGGAAAGGGCCAGATAGTAAATATTTAGGTTTTGCATGCCATATATAAAGCTTGTCCAACCCATGGCTTGCAGGCTGCATGCAGCCCAGGACAGCTTTGAATGTGGCCCAACACAAATTCATAAACTTTCTTACAACATGATGGGATTGTTTTTTTTTGCAACTTTTTTTTTTAGCTCAGAAGTTATTGTTAGCGTTAGTGTATTTTATGTATGGTCCAAAATGATTCTTCTTGTTCCAGTGTGACCCAGGGAAGTCAAAAGATTGGACACCCCTGCCATATATCCTGTGTCACAACTCTGTCCTGCTTTCTGGCAAGAAAGCAACTACTGTAGCCTGAATTGTGCAAAAGTAGCCACAGGTACTATGTAAATGAATGGATGTGGCTATATTACAATAAAACTTAGTGCAAAAACAGGCAACTTTAGTTTGTCTGCCCTGACCAAGAATAATCAGAAGAATGTTTCCCTCTAAAATAAATTCACTAGAAAAGCATGTTTAGAGAAAAGTTTAGAAAATTTTCTGATTCTTTTTCTCAATAAGATCCAATAATAAATTGCATTTATGAGAATGAAATAAACATTTATAAAAATGAAACAATTTGAGAACAGAAAAGACTGGATTTAAACCATGATTCCCAAAATTAAAAGCATGTGTACAACAGTTGGAAGCAGAATTAGTAGATCAGAAGGCAACTCAGAAATTTAACCAAATTAAAGAAAGGATAAAGGAAAAAAACATATGAGAATAATTTTGGATGGAAGAAATTAAAATGGAAGAAAAAGTCGTTGAATAAGAATTCCTAAAAGGGAAAATAATATACAGAAAAGAAGGAATAACCAATTATAAGAAAAAAAAGTCTTTCTATGCTGATAATTTAGCATGAGTGGGGAGTAGGGAACACGTTGGATAAAACAAGATAGGCCATGTGGGCCGGGCGCAGTGGCTCAAGCCTGTAATCCCAACACTTTGGGAGGCCAAGGCAAACAGATCACTTGAGATCACTTCGAGACCAGCCTGGCCAACATGGTGAAACCCAGTCTCTACTAAAAATACAAAAATTAGCCAGGCGTGGTGGGATGTGCCTGTAGTCTCAGCTATTCAGGAGGGTAAGGCAGGAGAATTGCTTGAACCTGGGAGGCGGACGTTGCAGTGAGCCAAGATTGTGCCATCGTACTGCAGCCTAGGAGACAGAGTGAGACTCCGTCCAAAAAAAAAAAAAAAAAAGGCCATGAATTGATAATTGTTGAAGCCAAGCGATGAATACTATTCTTCCTGCTTTTATAAGATAAGAAATATTTTTCTACCTTTGTAAGTTTATCTAAGAAAAAAACTTCTAAAGTATTATGGTTTTCCGTAATTATGAAATAATATATGTTAATTGTTTAATGCCAAATAAAGTACACAAAACTCTAATTTATAATCCTACTACTCAGACATTACTCCTATTAATATTTTCATTATCTATTCTGCCAGTACTTTTTTCTATTCACATATAGGTCTATAAAATGGAAATCATTCTATACATACTGCCTTGTATCTTGCTTTTTCTTGCATCATATAATAGATAGAATTCCATTTTAACCTTATTAATTAGGCCCAGTAAAAAATATGTGTTTGACATTCTCCTAAAGGCTATATTTACAGGCTCATTATGATTTTGCAGCTAAACTTCAACTAATATGGTAGAGAAACATTTAAATGTAATGCAAAACTTAAACATTATAAGCATCCAGGACAATTTAGGGATAAAATATGATGACTTCAACAGAAGTAAGGTTAAGGGAACGTGCGTTCTTGTATGCAAGCAACTGAAATCAGCTCTGGCTAACATAAGCAGAAGAGAATTTATTGGTAGGATATTGTGAGCTCACAAAATAAGAAGGCTGGAGGAATAGATCCAGAAAATGGCAGAAGCTAAATGAGCCTGAGCAGCAAGAGCCACAACCCAGACAATAATAGAGGAAGAGTCTGGTTAGGACGCTAGGGGGCAGAGAGGGGTCACACACAGGACTGGACTGTAGACTTGCTGTCTTGAGCATTACAAGTAATTCCTGAATTCTTTCTGCATCTGTATGTCAATCCCTGGGTTGGAGTTTCCAGATCCTGGTGCCTAGATAAGGTGCCCTTACCCTTGCTGCCACAAATCAGGGAAAAGAAACATCACCACTCTTTGGTTTCAGTAGTGGAAGGCAGACCCTGCATCCCACTAGAGTTAAACACAACAGAGAATTGCCCCTAAATAGGAAGGAAGGTGGATGGGAGGAATATATACATTTCTTTGGTTCTCGTCTTAATATTCATGACAAAAGAATTACTGTGTGATCATGACCTAATCCTTGACTTTTAATCTTCTCCTTTAAATAATAAGAACAATACTTGCTCCTACTAGCTTCATTGATATGTTGTAAAGATAAATGATTTAATATCTGCTTACCATCCTGAATACCTTAGGAAAAGCATGCATCGTAGGTACAAGTTATTTTAATTAGGGAAATTATAATTAGTAAAGATCACAACATCTGCTGTGCTTCAGACATAGATAATAATAAATGTTACTTACTCAAAGATATTGGACACTGCAGATATTTTGCTCTAACTTCATTATATTGTATGTAAGCTGCAGTCTTAAAACTGTATTAATTTTTAGTTAACTCTTAAACTTTTTAATGTAAAATACAGTTCCAAGGATTGCAATTGGAGAGGGGAAGAAAGATGCATAGATTGTTCAGTTGGTTGGATCTGTTACATTAATTTCACAATCTGTGAAGGAGTGGATTGCCCCTTGAATGGTAATGGAAAATTAGTTTCTTTATTTCTTCATTAAGACTGTGGGAGGAAAATTAATACTGTCTTCAGCTTTTCCAAATTAATAGAATATATCTTTATTAAAATGATGAATATACATGACTACTTGCTTTTTGGTTGAGAGACTCTCTAACTCATGGAATAACTGAACTTAAAGCCAAGCTTTAGAAATCATCTTTTTAGAAAACTGAGGTTCAATTAGGCTAAATTATTTACCCAAAGTCACACAATTCATTAAAAACAGAACAAAACTAGTAAATTGGGTTCCTGACTCTTAACCCAGTGCTCTTTCTAATTCAGCACGCCCTTTAAAGAGGGCAAAAATAAATTACTTTATTATCGTTTTCACTTTTAGTTTCTATGCCCTGAGGATTAGAAACCCCTAATATAGAATAATAAGAGAAAATATGTAACTTTGCCTGATTTTCTTTTTGTGGGATTCAAGTGGAAAGAAATAGAGCCACTATCTTAGAAATGGCCAACTTTGGATACAACCCTTAAGTCAAGTCTTTCTTTAACTCCCCCCTTCTCCATTTTATACTCCTACACAGCCCCAATTCCCTGTTAACTCATTCCTCTCCCAGCATCCTTCTTCATTAAAATTCTTCTGAGGCCAGGTGCAGTAGCTCACGCCTATAATCCCAGCACTTGGGGAGGCTGAGGCGGGGGGATCACTTGAAATCAGGAGTTTGAGACCAGCCTGGCCAACATGGTGAAACCCCATCTCTACTAAGAATGCAAAAATTAGCTAGGCATGGTGGCACAGTGGCATGCCCCTGTAATCCCAGCTACATGGGACAGAATGACAGAGCAAGACTGTCTCAAAAAAAAAAAAAAAAAAAAAACCTCTTCTGAGATTTTATTTACTACTTTAAGTATATGTGATGCATACACACACATGTAGATGTACCCACAACCCATTTTTTAAGGAAATAAAGCATAACATTGGAGCCTCTTCTTTATCTTTCCCTGATTACATCTTCTCTCCCTTGCTCAGAAGTTAACTAGTCACTCTCCTGTAATTTCTTTTCTATCATTTTTTTGCTTGTCCTTACAGTTTTATTACATGTGCATGCATTCCTAATCAATACATTGTTTAGTTTGTGCATGCTTTCAAACTTTACATAATATTGGCATAAACATACATGTTCTGAACTTCCATTTTCACTCAATATTTCATTTGTTAAGAATTGTTATATACATTGATGCATACTGCCTTAGCATATTTGTTTTCAGTACTGTATTGCGTGCCATTAGATGTGTGTTAGTCTGTTTGCATTGCCGTAAAGGAATACCTTAGACTGGGTAATTTATAAAGAAAAGAGGTTTATTTGGCTCATGGTTAGGCAGGCTATCCAAACAGCATGGCACCAGCATCGGCTTCAGGTGAGGCCTCAGGAAACTTAAAATTATGTCAGAAGGCAAAGGGGCAGCCGGCATATCATGAGGCAAGAGCAAGCAGGAGACACAGGGAGGAGGTGCTAGACTCTTTTAAACAACCAGATCTCACATGAACACATAGAATGAGAACTCATTACTATGAGGACAGCACCAAGCCATTCATGAGGGATCCACCCTCATGACCCAAACATCTCCCACTAGGCCTACCTCCAGCATTGCAGATTACATTTTAACAAGAGATTTGTAGGGGACAAAACATGTAAACCATATCAGATGAATCTACCAAAATATATTCTATTCTATTTCCATTCTTCTGTTGATGGTAACGGTTGACTTTTTTTTTTTTTTTTTTTTTTTTTTTTTTTTTTTTTGGTATTACAAACAATGCTGCCAGAATATTTTTGTACCTGTCTCTTACTGAAGGAGGTGTGAGTGCTCCAGTTGCTGAGTGGTAAGTTATGGGCATCTTCAAATTTGAAATCATGACAAATGGTTTTCTGGATATATTTTTAACAATTTTGCTCCACTTAGCAGTGATTTTTAGTTCCCATTGGCCTATGTCCTTGTTAATACTTGGAAGTGTCAGATTTTTTCATTTCTTCTAATCAACAGTAGTTTTATTTTATTAATACATTGATCTCATGAATGGCAGGGTGCGGTGGCTCACGACTAGCACTTTGCAAGGCCAAGGTGGGAGGATCACTTGAGGCCAAGAGTTCGAGACCAGCTTGAGCAACATGGTGAAACTCCATCTCTACCAAAAATACAAAAATTAATCAGGCATGGTGGTGCATGCCTGTAGTCCCAGCTACTCAGGAGGCTAAGGTGGGAGGATTGCCTGAGCCTGCAAGTGGAGTTTGCAGTGAGCCAACATTGTGCCACTGCACTCCAGCCTGGGCAACAGAGAAAGAGCCTATCTCAAAAAAAGAAAAAGAAAAAGAAAAAAAAAATGTAACTGAAATTTAACAAATCTTTCACTTATGAATGTAGGCAACAAACCACAGTCGAATACCTATCGCTTTGTCACCAAAGAAAATCCCATTTAGAAAAAAGGAATAATAAGGAATAATAACATTTAGCATGTTTTTATATATTTATTGGCCATTCTGAATTTTCCTCTGAATATTTTAATTAGGTAGTTTGTCTTTTTATTGATTTGTAGTTCTTTATATATTTTGAACATCATTGTTTGCCAATTTTCTGTTTTGAAACTATTTCTTTCTTTTTGCGAATTGTCTTTTCAATTTTTTCAGTTTGTCCTTTGCTGAAAAAATATAATTTATCAATATTTTTCATTGAGAACATGTTTTTAGTGTTTTAAAAATTCCTTCTTCCCTTGATGTCATATATGAATTTATAAATATTCTTGTATATTTGTTTCTAAATGTTTTAAAGTTTTGCTTTTCACATGAAGTCTCTTTTTTTTCCTGCAGCCTCAATCTCCTGAGCTCAAGCAATCCTCCCACCTCAGCCTTCTGAGTAGCTGGGACAACAGGGGTGCACCACTACATGCAATGAATTTTTTAATTTTTTATAGAGATGGAGTCCCACTATATTGCTCAGGCTGGTCTTGAACTCCTGGCCTCAAGCAGTCCTCCCACTTTGGCCTCCCAAAGTGCTGGAATTACAGGTATGAGTCACTGTGCTTTGGCCTACAGGAGGTCTCTAAGCAGCCTAAAATGTACTTTTTTATATCATATGAGGACTGAATTTTTTCCCATATGGATAACAAATTGTCCCAGGATGATTTCTTTTTTGTTTGTTTGTTTGTATTTGTATTTGTTTTTGTTTTTAAAAATCATTTTTATCTTTTTTTTTAAATTTATTTATTATTATTATACTTTAAGTTGTAGGGTACATGTGCATAACGTGCAGGTTTGTTACATATGTATACTTGTGCCATGTTGGTGTGCTGCACCCATCAACTCGTCATTTACATCAGGTATAACTCCCAATGCAATCCCTCCCCCCTCCCCCCTCCCCATGATAGGCCCCTGTGTGTGATGTTCCCCTTCCTGAGTCCAGGTGATCTCATTGTTCAGTTCCCACCTATGAGTGAGAACATGCGGTGTTTGGTTTTCTGTTCTTGTGATAGTTTGCTAAGAATGATGGTTTCCAGCTGCATCCATGTCCCTACAAAGGACACAAACTCATCCTTTTTGATGGCTGCATAGTATTCCATGGTGTATATGTGCCACATTTTCTTAATCCAATCTGTCACTGATGGACATTTGGGTTGATTCCAAGTCTTTGCTAATGTGAATAGTGCTGCAATAAACATACGTGTGCATGTGTCTTTATAGCAGCATAATTTATAATCCTTTGGGTATATACCCAGTAATGGGATGGCTGGGTCATATGGTACATCTAGTTCTAGATCCTTGAGGAATCGCCATACTGTTTTCCATAATGGTTGAACTAGTTTACAATCCCACCAACAGTGTAAAAGTGTTCCTATTTCTCCACATCCTCTCCAGCACCTGTTGTTTCCTGACTTTTTAATGATCGCCATTCTAACTGGTGTGAGATGGTATCTCATTGTGGTTTTGATTTGCATTTCTCTGATGGCCAGTGATGATGAGCATTTTTTCATGTGTCTGTTGGCTGTATGAATGTCTTCTTTTGAGAAATGTCTGTTCATATCCTTTGCCCATTGTTTGAGTTCTTTGTAGGTTCTGGATATTAGCCCTTTGTCAGATGAGTAGATTGCAAAAATTTTCTCCCATTCTGTAGGTTGCCTGTTCACTCTGATGGTAGTTTCTTTTGCTGTGCAGAAGCTCTTTAGTTTAATGAGATCCCATTTGTCAATTTTGGCTTTTGCTGCCGTTGCTTTTGGTGTTTTAGACATGAAGTCTTTGCCCATGCCTATGTCCTGAATGGTACTACCTAGGTTTTCCTCTAGGATTTTTATGGTATTAGGTCTAACATTTAAGTCTCTAATCCATCTTGAATTAATTTTCGTATAAGGAGTAAGGAAAGGATCCAGTTTCAGCTTTCTACTTATGGCTAGCCAATTTTCCCAGCACCATTTATTAAATAGGGAATCCTTTCCCCATTTCTTGTTTCTCTCAGGTTTGTCAAAGATCAGATGGCTGTAGATGTGTGGTATTATTTCTGAGGACTCTGTTCTGTTCCATTGGTCTATATCTCTGTTTTTGGTACCAGTACCATGCTGTTTTGGTTACTGTAGCCTTGTAGTATAGTTTGAAGTCAGGTAGCGTGATGCCTCCAGCTTTGTTCTTTTGACTTAGGATTGTCTTGGAGATGCGGGCTCTTTTTTGGTTCCATATGAACTTTAAAGCAGTTTTTTCCAATTCTGTGAAGAAACTCATTGGTAGCTTGATGGGGATGGCATTGAATCTATAAATTACCTTGGGCAGTATGGCCATTTTCACAATATTGATTCTTCCTATCCATGAGCATGGTATGTTCTTCCATTTGTTTGTGTCCTCTTTTATTTCACTGAGCAGTGGTTTGTAGTTCTCCTTGAAGAGGTCCTTTACATCCCTTGTAAGTTGGATTCCTAGGTATTTTATTCTCTTTGAAGCAATTGTGAATGGAAGTTCATTCCTGATTTGGCTCTCTGTTTGTCTGTTACTGGTGTATAAGAATGCTTGTGATTTTTGCACATTAATTTTGTATCCTGAGACTTTGCTGAAGTTGCTTATCAGCTTAAGGAGATTTTGGGCTGAGACAATGGGGTTTTCTAAATATACAATCATGTCATCTGCAAAAAGGGACAGTTTGACTTCTTCTTTTCCTAACTGAATACCCTTGATTTCTTTCTCTTGCCTAATTGCCCTAGCCAGAACTTCCAACACTGTGTTGAATAGGAGTGGTGAGAGAGGGCATCCCTGTCTTGTGCCGGTTTTCAAAGGGAATGTTTCCAGTTTTTGCCCATTCAGTATGATATTGGCTGTGGGTTTGTCATAAATAGCTCTTATGATTTTGAGGTACGTTCCATCAATACCGAATTTATTGAGCGTTTTTAGCATGAAGGGCTGTTGAATTTTGTCAAAAGCCTTTTCTGCATCTATTGAGATAATCATGTGGTTCTTGTCTTTGGTTCTGTTTATATGCTGGATTATGTTTATTGATTTGCGAATGTTGAACCAGCCTTGCATCCCAGGGATGAAGCCCACTTGATCATGGTGGATAAGCTTTTTGATGTGTTGCTGAATCCGGTTTGCCAGTATTTTATTGAGGATTTTTGCATCGATGTTCATCAGGGATATTGGTCTAAAATTCTCTTTTTTTGTTGTGTCTCTGCCAGGCTTTGGTATCAGGATGATGTTGGCCTCATAAAATGAGTTAGGGAGGATTCCCTCTTTTTCTATTGATTGGAATAGTTTCAGAAGGAATGGTACCAACTCCTCCTTGTACCTCTGGTAGAATTCAGCTGTGAATCCATCTGGTCCTGGACTTTTTTTGGTTGGTAGGCTATTAATTATTGCCTCAATTTCAGAGCCTGCTATTGGTCTATTCAGGGATTCAACTTCTTCCTGGTTTAGTCTTGGAAGAGTGTAAGTGTCCAGGAAATTATCCATTTCTTCTAGATTTTCCAGTTTATTTGCGTAGAGGTGTTTATAGTATTTTCTGACGGTAGTTTGTATTTCTGTGGGGTCGGTGGTGATATCCCCTTTATCATTTTTAATTGCGTCGATTTGATTCTTCTCTCTTTTCTTCTTTATTAGTCTTGCTAGTGGTCTGTCAATTTTGTTGATCTTTTCAAAAAACCAACTCCTGGATTCATTGATTTTTTGGAGGGTTTTTTGTGTCTCTATCTCCTTCAGTTCTGCTCTGATCTTAGTTATTTCTAGCCTTCTGCTAGCTTTCGAATGTGTTTGCTCTTGCTTCTCTAGTTCTTTTAATTGTGATGTTAGAGTGTCAATTTTAGATCTTTCCTGCTTTCTCTTGTGGGCATTTAGTGCTATAAATTTCCCTCTACACACTGCTTTAAATGTGTCCCAGAGATTCTGGTATGTTGTATCTTTGTTCTCATTGGTTTCAAAGAACATCTTTATTTCTGCCTTCATTTCGTTATGTACCCAGTAGTCATTCAGGAGCAGGTTGTTCAGTTTCCATGTAGTTGAGCGGTTTTGATTGAGTTTCTTAGTCCTGAGTTGTAGTTTGATTGCACTGTGGTCTGAGAGACAGTTTGTTATAATTTCTGTTCTTGTACATTTGCTGAGGAGTGCTTTACTTCCAATTACGTGGTCGATTTTGGAGTAAGTGCGATGTGGTGCTGAGAAGAATGTATATTCTGTTGATTTGGGGTGGAGAGTTCTATAGATGTCTATTAGGTCTGCTTGCTGCAGAGATGAGTTCAATTCCTGGATATCCTTGTTAACTTTCTGTCTCGTTGATCTGTCTAATGTTGACAGTGGAGTGTTGAAGTCTCCCATTATTATTGTATGGGAGTCTAAGTCTCTTTGTAAGTCTCTAAGGACTTGCTTTATGAATCTGGGTGCTCCTGTATTGGGTGCATATATATTTAGGATAGTTAGCTCTTCCTGTTGAATTGATCCCTTTACCATTATGTAATGGCCTTCTTTGTCTCTTTTGATCTTTGATGGTTTAAAGTCTGTTTTATCAGAGACTAGTATTGCAACCCCCGCTGTTTTTTGTTCTCAATTTGCTTGGTAAATCTTCCTCCATCCCTTTATTTTGAGCCTATGTATGTCTCTGCGTGTGAGATGGGTCTCCTGAATACAGCAGACTGATGGGTCTTGACTCTTTATCCAGTTTGCCAGTCTGTGTCTTTTAATTGGAGCATTTAGTCCATTTACATTTAACGTTAAGATTGTTATGTGTGAACTTGATCCTGCCATTATGATATTAACTGGTAATTTTGCTCGTTAGTTGATGCAGTTTCTTCCTAGCCTCGATGGTCTTTACATTTTGGCATGTTTTTGCAATGGCTGGTACCAGTTGTTCCTTTCCATGTTTAGTGCTTCCTTCAGGGTCTCTTGTAAGGCAGGCCTAGTGGTGACAAAATCTCTAAGCATTTGCTTATCTGTAAAGGATTGTATTTCTCCTTCACTTATGAAACTTAGTTTGGCTGGATATGAAATTCTGGGTTTAAAATTCTTTTCTTTAAGAATGTTGAATATTGGCCCCCACTCTCTTCTGGCTTGGAGAGTTTCTGCCGAGAGATCTGCTGTTAATCTGATGGGCTTCCCTTTATGGGTAACCCGACCTTTCTCTCTGGCTGCCCTTAAGATTTTTTCCTTCATTTCAACTTTGGTGAATCTGGCAATTATGTGTCTTGGAGTTGCTCTTCTCAAGGAGTATCTTTGTGGCGTTCTCTGTATTTCCTGGATTTGAATGTTGGCCTGCCCTACTAGGTTGAGGAAGTTCTCCTGGATGATATCCTGAAGAGTGTTTTCCAACTTGGTTCCATTTTCCCCCTCACTTTCAGGCACCCCAATCAGACATAGATTTGGTCTTTTTACATAATCCCATACTTCTTGCAGGCTTTGTTCATTTCTTTTTCTTCTTTTTTCTTTTGGTTTCTCTTCTCACTTCATTTCATTCATTTGATCCTCAATCGCAGATACTCTTTCTTCCAGTTGATCGAGTCGGTTACTGAAGCTTGTGCATTTGTCACGTATTTCTTGTGTCATGGTTTTCATCTCTTTCATTTCGTTTAGGACCTTCTCTGCATTAATTACTCTAGCCATCAATTCTTCCACTTTTTTTTCAAGATTTTTAGTTTCTTTACGCTGGGTACGTAATTCCTCCTTTAGCTCTGAGAAATTTGATGGACTGAAGCCTTCTTCTCTCATCTCGTCAAAGTCATTCTCCGTCCAGCTTTGATCCGTTGCTGGCGATGAGCTGCGCTCCTTTGCCGGGGGAGATGCGCTCTTATTTTTTGAATTTCCAGCTTTTCTGCCCTGCTTTTTCCCCATCTTTGTGGTTTTATCTGCCTCTGGTCTTTGATGATGGTGATGTACTGATGGGGTTTTGGTGTAGGTGTCCTTCCTGTTTGATAGTTTTCCTTCTAACAGTCAGGACCCTCAGCTGTAGGTCTGCTGGAGATTGCTTGAGGTCCACTCCAGACCCTGTTTGCCTGGGTATCAGCAGCAGAGGCTGCAGAAGATAGAATATTTCTGAACAGCAAGTGTACCTGTCTGATTCTTGCTTTGGAAGCTTCCTCTCAGGGGTGTACTCCACCCTGTGAGGTGTGGGGTGTCAGACTGCCCCTAGTGGGGGATGTCTCCCAGTTAGGCTACTCAGGGGTCAGGGACCCACTTGAGCAGGGAGTCTGTCCCTTCTCAGATCTCAACCTCCGTGTTGGGAGATCCACTGCTCTCTTCAAAGCTGTCAGACAGAGTCGTTTGCGTCTGCAGAGGTTTCGGCTGTGTTTGTTATTGCCCTGTCCCCAGAGGTGGAGTCTACAGAGACAGGCAGGTTTCCTTGAGCTGCTGTGAGTTCCACCCAGTTCGAGCTTCCCAGCAGCTTCGTTTACCCACCTAAGCCTCAGCAATGGCGGGCGCCTCTCCCCCAGCCTCGTTGCCGCCCTGCCGGTAGACCACAGACTGCTGTGCTAGCAATGAGGGAGGCTCCGTGGGTGTGGGACCCTCCCGGCCAGGTGTGGGACACGATCTCCTGGTGTGCTTGTCTGCTCAAAGCGCAGCATTGGGGTGGGAGCCACCCGACTCTCCAGGGGCTGTGTGTCTCAGTTCCCCTGGCCAGGAAAAGGGACTCCCCTCCCCCTTGCGCTTCCCAGGCGAGGCAATGCCTCGCCCTGCCCCAGCTCTCGCTGGCCGGGCCGCAGCAGCCGACCAGCACCCATCGTCCGGCACTCCCCAGTGAGATGAACCCAGCACCTCAGTTGAAAATGCAGAAATCACCGGTCTTCTGTGTCGCTCGCGCTGGGAGTTGGAGACTGGAGCTGTTCCTATTCGGCCATCTTGCTCCGCCCCCCCCCAGGATGATTTCTTGAACAATTCTTTAATACTTATAATTTGCAATGCCAAATCTATTCATATGTAAATTATACATTGTCCATGTTTCTGTTACCAGCTTCTATATTCTGTTCCACTGATTATTAGTCTAATATCACACCATCTTAATCACTATAGCTTTGCAAATCATGTGATTATCTGGTAGAGCAACTCTCCCTCAACCATATTCTTCTTCAGGAGTGTCTTAGGTTATTCTTAGCCTTTCACTTTTCCAATCAATTTTAGAATTATTTTGTCAAATTTCCATGAGTAGTTCTGTTGAAATTTTGATTGTATTGTACTGATTTAGATTATGTTAAGGAGAATTGAATCTTCCTATCCTTGAACATGTTATTTCCGTTCATTTATTTAGGTCTTCTTTGATCTCTTTCAGTAAAGTTTTAATAATTTTCCTCATAAAGTTTATATGCCTGACTCCCTAGTTAGATATTTTTAGAGTACCTTATTTATTGCCCTGAGATTCAACATTGACAATTATGTCAGATGGCTTTAACCAGGAGCCTCAAATTCAGTTATCTATGGAGCCAGGTAAAAAAGATAAACATAAAAAGCAGCTCAGGTGTAAGGCAGTGGAAGATGGTGAACATTGAAGGGCACTACTGATTTCCAACCAATTGTTTCCCGATGTTACCAGAACTTCCAAATTTCCAGGTGAGCTAGAAATTTCCGGATTCTTAAAACACTGTGCAGCCTGCCAGTTTCAATCACCCTCAGATTATTTAAAATAGAGACTGAAAAGTGAAATACTAGGTTTCAACCAGCAAGTGAGGTAGGACTTCAGAGAGCAGAAAAGAAAGAAAGCCCCTGAGATGGCCACAACAACAACACAAAACAGACAATAACAAGTGTTGGCAAGGATGTGGAGAAATTAGAATCCACGGCTAATGGGAATGTAAAATCGTGCAGCCACTTTGGAAAAATAGCTCGGCAGTTCCATAAAAAGTTAAACACAGAGTTATCATATGACCTAGCAAGTCCCCTTGTAGGTATATATCCAAGAGAAATGAAAGTATACGTCCACATAAAAACTTGTAAACAATTGTCCATAATGACATTATTCATAACAGTCAAAAAATGAAAACAGCCCAAATGTCCATCAGTGATGAATGGATAGATAAGAGGTAGTATATCCACAAAATAAAATATTATTTAGCCATATAAAGGAATGAAGTACCGATGCATGCTACAGCGTGGATGAACCTTGAAAACACCATGCTAAGTGAAAGAAGCCAATCACAAAAGACCACATATTGTATGATTTCATTTACATGAAATGTTCAGAATAGCCAAATCCCCAGAGACAGAAAGGTGATTAAAGTAGTTAATAGGGACTTCTGGAGAGAGAGAGAGAATGGTGAATGACTGCTAATGAGTGGGGGTTATATTTTGAAGATGACAGAAATGTTCTGGAATTACATAGTTGTGATAGTTTTACAACCTTATGAAAATACTAAAATCACTGAATTGTACGTGTAAAAAGATGAATTTTATGGCATATGATTTATATCTTAAATTTTTAACATAGAAAAGGAGAAGAAAAAAGAAAGCAAGTATATGTTGGGTGTTCCTCCAACGTTAAAATCTGCCAACATAAAGCCTTTGAGATTAAAAAAATTCACTCATAACTAAAAGTGAACATGTGTGGTTATATTATTTTTGCTTTTTTTTTTTTTTTTTGAGACAGAGTCTCACTTTGTTGTGCAGGCTGGAGTGCAGAGTCACAATCATAACTCATTGTAACCCCAAACTCCTAGCCTCAAGTGATCCTCCTGCCTCAGCCTCCCAAAGTGCTGGGATTTACAGGCGTGAGCCACTGCGCCCGCCTATTTTGCTTTTCTAATAGGCGCCCAGCCTATTCACAACCGTAATACTTTTGGTAATGTACACTTAGCAAGACCTATTCTTCTGGGTCAGAAGGAAAAATGTTTGTTACCTCTTTTTGCTTATTAAAACTGTGTTTTATGTTTCCTTTGGTTGGTATCATCTTTCCTTTGCTAGAATTTTGGAAAAGAGATGGTAAGTGTTTGTGCCAGATCTCTACATAGGTTCTCACCCAAACCTGCCACCTTAGCTCTTGAATCCCATCTTCTCCCATTTTCTAAGGAACATTTTTTCCAGCCTCATCTCCCTGAAACCACGTAGACTTACCAACCTTACACACCTGCAGTTTCCCCAGACAATCCATCTCTTTTAGATCTCTATGCTTTTATACATGCTATCCTTTCTGCATGGAAACTTCTTCTGGAGTGGAGTGAGGAATGGGTATGAAAAGAGGTGGATGACTGTATTTTGGAGGCAGTGCTAACAGACTTGTTAATCAGTTGGATATGGAAAGAAGTGCAAAAGAAGGAAAGAACCAAGGATGCCTACTAAGCTTCTGACTTTAGTAACTTTTCAGATGGTACTGCCATTTTCTGAGTTTGGGAAGACTGGAGGGAAGAAGATGAGGATTAGGTTTAATGCGGTAAGTTCCAGGTATCTATGAGACATCAAGTATAGATATATTAACCTAAAGTGAGGTAATATGTCTGGAACACAGAGGAAAGATTTGTGCTAGACATGTAAATTTGAAAGTTGTCAACACATTAGTCATATTTGAAACCATGGAAATGATCACAATTACTTAGGGATTCTCATGTTGCCCACGAGAGCCAAACAAGTTTTAGGTAGTAACAAGTTGTACCAAAATGTATTTAACAAATCTCTCCTCTTCTTCTAACATATAACTGTTCCCAGTGTTTTGTGAAACTCATGAGTAATTTTTATATTTTCCACAAATATTTATAATAATTTTTTCTAAAGAGAAACCAGCTTCTTTAAAAAAGAGGCCTGTTCAGAATAGACTCTGATGCCCAAAGTCAAGTGGGAAAAAGTAACTGTACAGTGAGAGAGAGAAGAAAAAAAGGATAAGGGCTAAGTACTGTGGGGAGAAGGGTCACAGCGAAGAGGATTCCAGCTCAGTGCTGTGGAGAGGGAAGACACGTCTAAGGAACTTCTTCAAGTTGTGTACTGAGCACTTTTCAATGTTATTAAAGCCTCTTTTACATCTCCCCTATGTAATCTTTAGTACATTCTACATTGCTGACTAAATGGTTTTCTTTCTTTTTTATTTTATTTTATTTGAGATCGAGTTTCACTCTTGTTGCCGAGGCTGGAGTGCAATGGGGCGATCCCGGCTCACTGCAACCTCTGTCTCCCAGGTTCAAGTGATTCTCCTACCTCAGCCTCCAGAGTAACTGGAACTACAGGCACCTGCCACCAAGCCTGGCTAAGTTTTTGTATTTTTAGTAGAGATGGGGTTTCACCATGTTGGCCAGGTTGGTCTCGAACTCCTGACCTCAAGTAATCTGCCTGCCTCTGCCTCCCAAAGTGTTGGGATTACAGGCGTGACCCACCATGCTCAGCCCTAAGTGGTTTTCATATAGTGAGTTCTCTATGGTGAATGTAAGTAATTGCCAAGTCGTGATTCAGGTCAGCAGGTGACGAGAAGAGAAACTGCACAGCCAGTATCTGAGCTACATTTATTTTTTTAAAATGGCAATGCAATGAACATCTTCAGAGCTACATCTTTGCATACATCCAGGCTTACTTCGGTAACATAAGTTGCTAAATACTGGTTTAAAAGGACTGAATCATTTTTAAGGCTTTTTACATGTGTTGCCAAATGGCCCTCCAGAAAAGCTGAACCAATGTATCACCAGTAGACTATTTAAGTATTCATTTCCTCATACCTACATTTTAATCTTTATCAAATTAATGGGAAAAAGTGGTTGTCCCCTGTTTTGACCAGGTATCATCCACTAAATTTTTTAACATTGCCTTGAACAGTCTCTTTGTCTCCACTCATTCACTACATCAATTCATTCTGTATGCCCCTGCCAGATTAATCTTCTTAGAGTAGGGCTCCTATGACACTACTCTCCTGTTTAAAAATTTTCCATGACTCCTCACTACCTACTGACTCATGTACAAATTCTTCAGTCTGTCATTTAAAACACTCTGCCATACAGCCTCACCGCATATTGCTAATCTTATTTAAGCCTCCACTTTCCCTACACATGCCCTATGATCCAGTCAAAATCATACAGTCATTGCTTTCCAAAATATGACCCACAATTTCTCATCTCCATGTCATAATAGTCCAGTGATGAAAATTCATATCATGAGTGCTACAGATCTCCCCTCCCCTGCCCATGGCAGATCTTGTTAATTAATCATCACAGACTTTCCCACTGAGCTGGCATACAGTATCTCTACATAGTGCTACTCACTGCCACTACCAATAAACTGGAACTGGCACTTATGGTGAAACTAACTTGCCAATCCTGTAATAGTCCTTTCACCTAGTTGGCCTTTACTCCAGGTCCTCTCTTCTTGAATTTGTTCCCAGCAATTGAGGTTCACTTCAAATGCTCCCTCCTCTGTTGCACTTTCCACATGAAATTTTCTAAGTACATTACATGGCTCTTACAATTCTACTTCATTTGGCCTCGTTTGGTTACTTGTGTGCTGTCCTCTGCCCTTTTGAGTCATAAGTGTATTAAGGCAGTAAAAGTAGTAAAGAGTTCAGATTCTAGAGCCAGACTACATTAGCTCAAATCCTGGCTCTGTCCTAACTAGCTGTCAGCCCTTGAGCAAGTTGTTTAATATCTTTGAGCTATAGTGCCCTCATCTGTAAAATGGGCATAATAATTGGATCTACTGCAGAAAGTTGTGAGAATTCTATAAGAAAATGGGAGTCAAGTGCTTAGCCAAGTGCCACACACATATTTAGTCTTAAAAATGTTACATATTTCTCAAAACATAAACATAGAGTTACCATATGGCCCAGCAGTTCCACTCCTAGGTGTATATGCTCAAGAAAATGGAAAATATAGGTTCACACAAAAACTTGTACATGAATGTTCATAGCAGCATTATTCATAATAGCCAAAAATTGGAAACAGCCCAAATGTCTATCAGCTAATGAAGGTTGAAAAAAATGCCATATATCCACACAATGGATTATTATTTAACCATAAAAAGGAGTGTGTACTGATACATGCTACAATAAAGATGAACTTTGAAAACATTATATTAAGAGAAACAAGCCAGTCACAAAAGACTACATATTGTATGATTCCATTTATATGAAATGTCCAGAATAGGCAAATCCATAGAGACAGAAAGTAGGTTAGTGGTTGACAGGGGCTGGGGGAATGGGAAATGGGGAGTGACTACTTAGTGAGTACAGGGCTTCTTTTGGGGGCCATGAAAATGTTCTATAATTAGATAGTGGTGTTGGTTGCACAACATTGTAAATATACTGTAAGTTCCTGTGTTGTACCCTTTAAAATGGTTAATATGGTAAATTTTGTTATGTAAATTTTATCTCAGTTAAAAGATGTTTTTTATATTACCATTCATTCTTATGTCCCCCAGAGCACTTAAGGAGATATCATTAGGACAGTGATTTTTTTTTTTTTTCAGGAAAAGATATGTAATATGGTCTTAAATGCAAAGAGGAAACATTTGAGTAACCTCTGTTATTCAAATTATCATGATTACGATTTCCATACAGGACAAACCATAGATAAAATGATTATTTTTCTGTAGAAATTCCAAGAATAGACTAGGCCCAAATAAAAACAAGAGTTTTCATAATCTTGGGATTACACTTGGCTGAAATGCAACTCAGCAAAAAACAGAAATGGGGAACTTAAAAAAAGAACTACAAATAGCCAATGAGTGTGCAAAAATAGGCTAATTTAAAAAATAAGGGGTTCCTTTTTTTTTTTTTTTTTGACATAGGGTCTCACTCTGTCACCGAGGCTGGAGTGCAGTGGCTGGAACACAGTTCACTGCATCCTTGACCTCCTGGACTCAAACAATCCTCCCATCTCAGCCTCCCAAGTAGCTGAGACAACAGGTGTGTGCCACCACACCTGACTAATTTTTGTATTTTGTAGAGACAGAGTTTCGTCATGTTGCCCAGGCTGGTCTTGAACATCTGGGCTCAAGTGATCCCCTTGCCTCAGCCTCCCAAAGTGCTGGGATTACAGGCATGAACCACTACACATAACCAAGAGGCTATTTTTAAACCATTTTCTTAAAATGTTTATGTCCACTATTTGAAAAGGGACAATGCTTGTGATTTATCATTATATGGAGGTGGACATATACATTTATAATCCTTTCTGGAAGTTCATTTGATAACCTGTATAATACATACATACGTGTATGGATGGGAGAAGGCCTGGAATGATGTACTGCAAGTGGTGAACTAGGAAGTGGAATTAGGCATTTTTCTTCTCTTTCCTTATCTCCTAATTTTTCTATAATAAATATAAATATTGCTTTTGTAATGGAAAATAATAGAAGTATTTCTTAACTTTTCAAAAAGTCATTTGAAAGTAGAGGGGGAGTCAGTTCACTTTGTTGAAGTCAACTTGTTATTTTTTAAAAACCGAAGAATAAACTGGAACTTTTTTTGAGACAGAGTCTCACTCTGTCACTCAGGCTGGAGTGCAGTGGCGTGCGCACTCACTGCAGCCTTGATCTCCCAGGCTCAAGCAATCCTCCCACCTCAGTCTCCCAAGTAGCTGGAACTATAGGCATGTGACACCATGTCCCACTAATTTTTCTGTTTTTTTTGTAGAGATGAGAGTCTCACTATGTTGCCTAGGTTGGTCTCGAACTCCTGGTATCAAGCAATCCTCATGCCTCAGCCTCCCAAAGTGGTGGGATTACAGGTGTGAGCCACCACACTCATCCTTAACTTTTTTGATATATGTAGAAAATGATAAGTAAAATACAGAAATAACTGAAGAGGCATTAAATATGTAATTAGAGAATGATCATGAAATATCTTTATAAATCAGCAACACGAAAGTGCAATAGTTAAGTTCCTGAAAATGGATGAGGCAATAATCTCTTAAGTTTAAGAACAGAGTCTCCACACTTATTGAAGTGAATTACTAAATTGCCTTCTAAAATGGTTATTCCGGTAGTGAGCAGAAAGTGCCCTTTTCACCATACCCTTCCCAGCACTGAATGTGTCATTATTTTTTTCTCTTTGTCAATCTAACTGACAAAACAAAACAAAACAAAACAAAAAAACTTATTTAAATTTTTATCATTTTGATTGCTAGTGAAGCTGAACATTTTATGAGGTTTACTAATTGGCTATTTTTATTTCTTCTTTTGTGAATCATCTATGTCTTATATCTGTTTTTTAACTGATCTTTTTTCTTGTTGATTTGTTTTAGTACTTTAAAGAGTAAAGATCTCTATCCTTTATCTGTCATATATGTTGCAAATATTTTCCCAATTTGTCATTTGCTTTAATAGTGTCTTACCATGTCTGAAAATGTTTAATTTTGATAAGGTCAAATTTATCCATCTCTACATGTATAATTTTTCTTTTGCTTTTGTTATTAGAGACTTCTTCTTCACTCCAGGAGAAGATATTATCCACACATATTTTCTTCTCGTTCTTTTATAGGGTCATTTTTTCATTTAATTCTTAAAGTCATCTGGAATTTATTTTGTAAGTAAGATGTGAGAGTGGCAACAAACTTTTTAAAATGTAGTTTTACAACATTATACATTATAACAGACTCTATACAAAGAAAATATTCGCAATATTAAATGTGTCCAAAAAAATCATTAACTTAATACAACAGAATTTCCTGACATAAGTATTTAAACGATTCTACAGAGTTCATTTTTAAAAGTCTTGGGCTTTGTGCAAACTTATGTTAACAGTTTTAAAAAGTCCTTTTACTTATTTTACTAATAAACTTCTATATTATTTGGATGTCTTACAAGGGTACAAATTGCACTGCTATTTAAAAATTGCAATTTTCTTTTTTAAAAAGAAAGAAAAAAGTATACCTTTTATTTCCTGAAAAGGTGATACTATATGTCAGAGTCAGATCTTGAATTTCACCTTTTCATGACTGAAAGAGAACAAAAGAATCTCTTCATAAGTCATAGGGTATGAATCATAAGTGCAGTTACTGAATGATTAAGTAAATTCAAATACTAAGGGGTAAAGTGGAAATCCTATTGGATAGAAACCAGAAACCTCGGCCGGGCGCCGTGGCTCAAGCCTGTAATCCCAGCACTTTGGGAGGCCGAGACGGGAGGATCACGAGGTCAGGAGATCAAGAGACGATCCCGGCTAACACGGTGAAACCCCGTCTCTACTAAAAAATACAAAAAAATAGCCGGGCGAGGTGGCGGGCGCCTGTGGTCCCAGCTACTCGGGAGGCTGAGGCAGGAGAATGGCGTGAACCCGGGAGGCGGAGCTTGCAGTGAGCTGAGATCCGGCCACTGCACTCCAGCCTGGGTGACAGAGCAAGACTCCGTCTCAAAAAAAAAAAAAAAAAAAAAGGAAACCAGAAACCTCAGTTGCAGTGCTCCTCCTGATTCACTTACTAAATTTCCTTGTAACTCAGGAAACCCGAAATGTTTCCTTAATTAATATATCTCTTCTTCAGAGCTCAGCTGTTATTTCAGTGTGCATAAATTCTCAAAGGCCCATTGAAGGGAGGGGAATACCAGAGGTAAATGGTTTGGGAATAACACATATGTCATTTTACTGCTAATGAGATTGAAATAGAAATGTATTTTAAGAAACTTAACCTTCCTTTCAATTTCCACAATGTCTGAACAACCTTTCTTTTCTCTTTTTCCATAGTTCAGCTTCTTGAGATGTTAACTGTATACAGAAATGCTCACAAAAAGATGCATACTCCGTAAATTGATGTTACTAACATTCATGCAAATACATACAGAATAACATTGATGTAGGTAACCACATGCTTGCTCACAAGAGTATGTATCATCAGGTTTATCTGTAGCATGTTGATGACATGGACTAACAGAATCAGGTAATCAGCACATTTAGGAAGATCATTTATGACTAAAGACTTCTGAGTCCACAGTTGGTAAGAAGCCTTTTGCCCAACGCTATCTAGGCCCTTGGGCTCTGCAATATAAATGTCCTGGAATAGTTTGACCAAAAATGATGAATAGGAGGATTTATTTATTAATTCATTCAGTAAGTATTAATTTAGCATCTGCCAGGTCCTGAGGAAAGCAATTATGTTGAACCATATGAAATTGCTGATATTTGGCTGTTTTTTTATTTACATAAGTGACAATTTCATATGATTAAACCTAAGAAAATTATAGAAACTTCTTACGGAAAGAAAACAAGAAAACGTTGAGAATCATAAGAAAAAAAAAATTTGAAGTAATGACTTAGAAGAAATAAGAGGGAAGGAAAAGAGACAGAAACATAAAATTGTGAAATAGGAAAAAAGGAACATATAAACAAAAATAGAAGAAAATAAGAAAAGCATATAACGATAAAAACTGGTACCATATTAAGAATTAATTTAATTTATTCAGTATTTATTGTGTCTATATAAACAATCTCACAGTAGATTCAATACATCCCTCAAAATAAAGAAAAGGCATCGTTCTCTTTAAAGATGAAAAACAGGGCTAGGCATGGTGGCTCATGTCTGTAATTCCAGCACTTTGGGAGGCCAAGTTGGGAGGATCACTTGAAGCCAGGTGTTTGAGGCCAGCCTGTCCAACATGGTGAAACCTTGTCTCTAAAAAAGAAAAAAAGAAAAAGAAAAAAGGATGAAAGACAAATCAATATTCCCAATATTTTAAGATTCTAAATCTTAAAATATTGAAGATAGGCTGGGCATAGTGCCTCATGCCTGTAATCCCAGCACTTTGGGAGGCCAAGGCGGGTGGATCACCTGAGATCAGGAATTCGAGACCAGCCTGACCAACATGGCAAAACCCCATCTCTACTAAAAATACAAAAATTAGCCAGGCATGGTGGTGGGCATCTGTAATCCCAGCTACCTGGGGGGCTAAGGCAGGAGAATCACTTGAACCCAGGAGGTAGAGGTAGCAGTGAGCCAAGATCATGCCATTACATTCCAGCCTTGACAACAGAGTGAGACTCTGTCTCAAAAATAAATAAATAAATAAATTCTGAAGATAAAGAGAAAATTTAAAAAAATTTGAGGCAGTGGCAGAGCTAAAACAGGGAAATAATAGTAGATATACTACAAGAAAGATGTATAAATTCAATACAAACCCAAGAAAAACATAGCAAAATTAGAAAGAAATAAAGTAGAAGTTCTGATAACAGAAAAATTCTGCAATAATGTCACCTGATAACACAGAAATCAAATCAAATTATCAGCGTACAGAGGCCAATTATGGTAAATCTAAAAAAAAAAAAAAAAAAAAAAACCTTTTTAAAACAGAATCTTGCTCTATCGCCCAAGCTGGAGTGCAGTGGTACAATCATAACTCAGTGCAACCCTGACCTCCTGGGCCCAAGTGATCCTCCCACCTCAGCCTCCCTGAAAATGTTTTTTTCTTTTTTTTTTTTTAGAGTAGTAGTGCATTTATTTTATAATTATTTTACAAGTGTTAGTAATTACAATAATAAACAGAAGGTATTTTAAACCATTTTATAACATTTTATGTGTATATTTATTTAAATCTCAAGCAAAGGTTCATCACACAATTTAACAAAATTCTTCTAAATTACACCCACCCCAAATTACAGCAACTTAGAAACTCGAAGGAAAAAGTAAACAAATGAGTAAACAAAATTTGAATATAAATCATACCATGCCCAGGAATATATAGAAGTTTTCAACTTACAAACATTTTAGTCCAAATTGTTGCCTTTGCAATGAGGCAATCCCATTGGAAAACAGTTTACTTTTTTATTCTAACATTTAAATTTATAAACTAATGCCTGAGTATTTATTATCTGCCCAGGACAATTATAATTATGGATGTTGCAAACCATTTAACATATTTTCTTTATTATTATTATTATTATACTTTAAGTTCTAGGGTACATGTGCACAACATGCAGGTTTTTTACATATGTATACATCTGCCATGTTGGTGTGCTGCACCCATTAATTCGTCATTTACATTAGGTATATCTCCTAATGCTATCCCTCCCCCCTCTCCCCACCCCACGTCAGGCCCCAGTGTGTGATGTTCCCCATCCTGTGTCCAAGTGTTTTCATTGTTCAGTTCCCTCCTATGAGTGAGAACATAAGGTGTTTGGTTTTCTGTCCTTGCGATAGTTTACTCAGAATGATGGTTTCCAGCTTCATTCATGTACCTACACAGGACATGAACTCATCCTTTTTTTATGACTACATAGTATTCAATGGTGTATATGTGCCACATTTTCTTAATCCAGTCTATCATTGACGGACATTTGAGTTGGTTCCAAGTCTTTGCTATTGTGAATAGTGCCACAATAAACATAGGTGTGCATGTGTCTTTATAGCAGCATGATTTATAATCCTTTGGGTATATGCCCAGTAATGGGATGGCTGGGTCAAATGGTATTTCTTGTTCTAGATCCTTGAGGAATTGCCACACTGTCTTCCACAATGGTTGAACTAGTTTACAGATCCACCAACAGTGTAAAAGCGTTCCTATTTCTCCACATCCTCTCCAGCTCCTGCTGTTTCCTGATCTTTTAATGATTGCCATTCTAACTGGTGTGAGATGGTATCTCATTGTGGTTTTGATTTGCATTTCTCTGATGGCCAGTGATGATGAGCATTTTTTCATGTGTTTGTTGGCTGTATGAATGTCTTCTTTTGAGAAATGTCTGTTCTATCCTTTGCCCACTTTTTGATGGGGTTGTTTGATTTTTTCTTGTAAATTTGTTTAAGTTCTTTGTAGATTCTAGATATTAGCCCTTTGTCAGATGGGTAGATTGTAAAACTTTTCTCCCATTCTGTAGGTTGCCTGTTCACTCTGATGGTAGTTTCTTTTGCTGTGCAGAAGCTCTTCAGTTTAATTAGATCCCATTTGTCAATTTTGGCTTTTGTTGCCATTGTTTTTGGTGTTTTAGACATGAAGTCCTTGCCCATGCCTATGTCCTGAATGGTATTGCCTAGGTTTTCTTCTAGGGTTTTTGTGGTTTTAGGTCTAACATTTAGGTCTTTAATCCATCTTGAATTAATTTTTGTATAAGGTGTAAGGAAGGGATCCAGTTTCAGCTTTCTACATATGGCTAGCCAGTTTTCCCAGCATCATTTATTAAATAGGAATCCTTTCCCCATTTCTTGTTTTTGTCAGGTTTGTCAAAGATCAGATGGTTGTAGATGTGGTGGTATTATTTCTTAGGGCTCTGTTCTGTTGCATTGGTCTTTATCTCTGTTTTGGTACCAGTACCATGCTGTTTTGGTTACTGTAGCCTTGTAGTATAGTTTGAAGTCAGGTAGCGTGATGCCTCCAGCTTTGTTCTTTTTGCTTAGGATTGTTTTGCCAATGAGGGCTCTTTTTTGGTTCCACATGAACTTTAAAGTAGTTTTTCCAGTTCTGTGAAGAAAGTCATTGGTAGCTTGATGGGGATGGCACTGAATCTATAAATCACCTTGGGCAGTAAGACCATTTTCATGAGATTGATTTTTTCTATCCATGAGCATGGAATGTTCTTCCATTTGTTTGTGTCCTCTTTTATTTTGTTGAGCAGTGGTTTGTAGTTCTTCTTGAAGAGGTCCTTCACATCCCTTGTAAGTTAGATTCCTAGGTATTTTATTCTCTTTGAAGCAATTGTGAATGGGAGTTCACTCATGATTTGGCTCTCTGTTTGTCTGTTATTGGTGTATAGGAATGCTTGTGATTTTTGCACATTGATTTTGTATCCTGAGACTTTGCTGAAGTTGCTCATCAGCTTAAGGAGATTTTGGGCTGAGATGATGGGTTTTTCTAAATATGCAATCATGTCATCCGCAAACAGGGACAATTTGACTTCCTCTTTTCCTAATTGAATACCCTTTATTTCTTTCTCCTGCCTGATTGCCCTGGCCAGAACTTCCAACACTATGTTGAATAGGAGTGGTGAGAGAGGGCATCCCTGTCTTGTGCCAGTTTTCAAAGGGAATGCTTCCAGTTTTTCCCCATTCAGTATGATATTGGCTGTGGGTTTGTCATAAATACCTCTTATTATTTTGAGATACGTCCCATCAATACCTAATTTATTGAGTTTTTAGCATGAAGGGCTGTTGAATTTTGTCAAAGGCATTTTCTGCATCTATTGAGATAATCATGTGGTTTTTGTCTTTGGTTCTGTTTATATGATGGCTTACGTTTATTGATTTGCACATGTTGAACCAGCCTTGCATCCCAGGGATGAAGCCCACTTGATCATGGTGGATAAGTTTTTTGATGTGCTGCTGGATTCAGTTTGCCAGTATTTTATTGAGGATTTTTGCATCGATGTTCATCAGGGATATTGGTCTAAAATTCTCTTTGTTTGTTGTGTCTCTGCCAGGCTTTGGTATCAGGATGATGTTGGCCTCATAACATGAGTTAGGGAGGATTCCCTCTTTTTCTATTGATTGGAATAGTTTTAGAAGGAATGGTACCAGCTCCTCTTTGTACCTCTGGTAGAATTCGGCTGTGAATCCTTCTGGTCCTGGACTTTTTTTGGTTGGTAGGCTATAAATTATTGCCTCAATTTCAGAACCTGTTGTTGGTCTATTCAGGGATTCAGCTTTTTCCTGGTTTAGTCTTGGGAGGGTGTACGTGTCCAATAATTTATCCATTTCTTCTAGATTTTCTAGTTTATTTGCATAGAGGTGTTTATAGTATTCTCTGATGGTAGTTTGTATTTCTGTGGGATCGGTGGTGATACCCCCTTTATCATTTTTTATTGTGTCTATTTGGTTCTTCTCTCTTTTCTTCTTTATTAGTCTTGCTAGTGGTCTATCAATTTTGTTGATCTTTTTTAAAAAAAAAAACAGTTCCTGGATTCGTTGATTCTTTGGAAGGTGTTTTATATCTCTATCTCCTTCAGTTCTGCTGTGATCTTAGTTATTTCTTGTCTTCTGCTAGCTTTTGAATGTGTTTGCTCTTGCTTCTCTAGTTCTTTTAATTGTGATGTTAGGGTGTCAATTTTAGATCTTTCCTGCTTTCTCTTGTGGGCATTTAGTGCTATAAATTTCCATCTATACACTACTTTAAATGTGTCCCAGAGATTCCGGTACATTGTATCTTTGTTCTTATTGGTTTTAAAGAACATCTTTATTTCTGCCTTCATTTCGTTATGTACCCAGTAGTCATTCAGGAGCAGGTTGTTCAGTTTCCATGTAGTTGAGCAGTTTTGAGTGAGTTTCTTAATCCTGAGTTGTAGTTTGATTGCACTGTGGTCTGAGAGACAGTTTGTTATAATTTCTGTTCTTTTACATTTGCTGAGGAGTGCTTTACTTCCAACTATGTGGTCAATTTTGAAATAAGTGTGATGCAATGCTGAGAAGAATGTATATTCTGTTGATTTGGGGTGGAGAGTTCTGTAGATGTCTATTAGGTCCACTTGGTGCAGAGTTGAGTTCAATTCCTGGATATCCTTGTTAACTTTCTGACTCGTTGATCTGTCTAATGTTGACAGTGGGGTGTTAAAGTCTCCCATTATTATTGTGTGGGAGTCTAAGTCTCTTTGTAGGTCTCTAAGGACCTGCTTTATGAATCTGGGTGCTCCTGTATTGGGTGCATATATATTTAGGATAGTTAGCTCTTCTTGTTGAATCTGAAAATTTTGTTTGTTTGTTTTTGTTTTGCTTTGTTTTGTTTTGAGACAGTCCAGCCCTGTTGCCCAGACTAGAGTGCAGTGGCACAATCTCGGCTCACTGCAACCTCCACCTCCCAGGTTCACGTGATTCTCCTGCCTCAGCCTCCAGAGTAGCTGGGATTACAAGCATGCATTACCACGCCCAGCTAATTTTTGTATTTTTAGTGGAGATGGGGTTTCACCATTTTGACCAGTCTGGTCTCGAACTCCTGACCTCAAGTGATCCGCCTGATTCAGATTCCTAAAGTGTTAGGATTACAGGCATGAACCACCGCGCCTGGCCCCTAAAAATGTTTTCATATCTCTTTTGTCACATAGAGATTTCCCATTAACTTCCCATTTTATATAATTGTGAGTGAGCAATTTATAAAATATATAATTTGTGTTTAAGATAAATTCTAAAATTTTTATTTTTATGTGACTGATTTCCTTTTATATAACATACAAATTATATAAAAAGCAAGTAATTCAAGACTATCCAGAGTGAGAAAGAATAATTAGAACATTACGTAAATAGAATTTTAGAACAGGAAGGAATCTTAGAGTTCATGCAGACCAAACTCACAATGTCTCAGAAGAGGCAGAGAGAATTCAGAGAAGTGACTTGTTCAAAGTCATCTAGCTAGAGAGAAGCAGACTTAGGATTAGAACTTATTTATTGTTTCATTCACTTAACAATCAGGAAGTCCTGCTACATGCCAGCCAAGTGAGGTACTAAGCAGCAAAAATACAAACATGGGTAAATTTCGCTCCTTGGCTCTCAAGGGACTGTCAGGATTGAAATGTCGACGGTGGGTAAGGAACATCCATAAACTTTACTAAAGCCATCAGTAAGCATCAGTAAAAGAAACCATGCTTTAAAATCCACATTTTATACTTCAAAAGTCAGTTAAGCCTGGTGCCGTAGCTCATGCCTGTAATCCCAGCACTTTGGGAGGTCAAGGCAGGAAGATCACTTGAACCCAGGAATTCCAGACCAGCCTGAGCAACATGGCAAAACCCCTGTCTCTACAAACAATACAAAAATTAGCCAGGTGTGATGGCATATGCCTGAGGTCCCAGCTACTCTGAAGGCTGAGGCAGGAGGATCATTTGAGCCCAGGAGGTTAAGGCTGCAGTGAGCCATGAAACTGCCACTACACTCCAGCCTCGGCGATAGAGTGAGACCCTGTCTCCAAAAAAGCAAAACAAAACAAAACTCTCAGTTCACACTTCATTTGAGAGTGTCAAGCCAGGACAGTACATAAAATAATAAAGGAGAATCCTTCACCAAAGGAGGATACACAGATCCTGGTTGGTATATTTCCTAATAGAACTTCCATGTAATGTGTGTCTTTCAGTCAGTACCAACAACATTAACACTTCATTATTGTCTTTCTCTGATGCAGATTTTTTTTTTTTTTTTTTCTGAGATGGAGTTTCATTCTTGTTGCACAGGCTGGAGTGCAATGGTGCCATCTCGACTCACCACAACCTCCACCTTCCAGGTTCAAGCAATTCTCCTGCCTCAGTCTCCCAAGTAGCTGGGATTATAGGCATGCGCCACCACGCCCAGCTAATTTTGTATTTTTAGTAGAGATAGGGTTTCTCCATGTTGGCCAGGATGGTCTCGAACTCCCGACCTCAGGTAATCCGCCTTCCTCGCCTCCAAAAGTGCTGGGATTACAGGCGTGAGCTACCACGCTCGGCCTCTGATGCAGAATTAATCAATGATTCTTAAACACTGTCAATTGCATGGCTAGAAATGCATAATTTGTTTAAACTTCTTTTTCACATGTTGTGTTTGGAAAGTACAGTTTTGCAATTGATGCCAAATAATCTTTGCTTAGAATATCATGATTACCTGAATATGAGTTTACAAAAAAATAGGCCAAAAATTGTGTGGCACTCAGAAAGCAAGACTATGATGAGAAAATAAGGCTGATAAGTGTATAATAGGTGTAAAAATGCCAACATCAGTACAGAGTGACAGTTCTGTGGCCAGCCATGACACAAGTCCCTGTCATAGGTCCCTGGGGGCAGCTCCAGTGCACTCAAAGAGCTATGAAGATTACTATATTTTCAGCATGACACGTAGGCCTTATTATTACTCACAGTGTGACATGAAATCAGATGATCCCTCACAGTGTTCTTTTATTTAATTTTTTCATTGTTAACAATCATTGTTCTTAAATGGTAGAATTAAATAAAAGTTCTGTTCAAAAGTGTCCTTAAAGGGCTTTAAGCAAATGTTTAAAATAAAATTCTTAACCCCTTTACCGATTTGTTGAATCTGAAAATACCTGCATATAGATATATAATCAACCTGGAACAGTAGGAGTCTTTCATTTCTCACTTGCTGAGTATACTGAGATAAACTAAAACAGCAAACAATTGATGTTGAAATGTCAAGGCTAAAATGTCACGGAAACAGCAAGTTCAATAAAGTTGCATCTCCTGAAGAGGCTAATGATAGTCATCGATGTGTCTTTAAGGATGTGGATGTGACTTTACTTACAGAGCTTCATGGCTGCAACCTTAACATCTCCTGTCACAGTCCTTGAGTCCACCCTCATGCCCACACAGTAAAGTGAGTTTTCATTTCATTCTTGAATTCACACAGGTAAGTGGGTGGGTATGTGCTCAAATTCAGAGATGCATTATCACATTAATCCAAGTCCATTAATCTCATTGCTCTGATTTTTTTCTTCTTTCCTCTGAAACTAAGTAAGTCTTTACCTGCTGCCCTTTATCGCTTGATAACAACTCAAAAAGAAAAAAGAAAAAAAAAAGGCACTGGAGTCAAGAACCAGGCTACTACTTGGCCGATGACTATTCATTTACTTCATGCTTCAGTATCCCTCTTGGTAAAATGAGAATTATAATATCTAGCCCAACTCCACAGGTAACCAGAATAAGAAAAACACTATCTGTGAGAACACTAAAAATGCTTTGGAAGAAAGGCATAAGAATATTATAACATTATTATTATTATTATTATTATTGAGATGGAGTTTTGTTCTTGTTGCCCAGGCTGGAGTGCAATGGCGCTCTGCAACCTCTGCCTCCCAGGTTCAAGCGATTCTCCTGCCTCAGCCTCCCGAGTAGCTGGAATTACAGGTGCCCACCACCATGCCCAGCTAATTTTTTTGTATTTTTAGTAGAGACGGGGTTTCACTATGTTGGCCAGGCTGGTCTCGAACTCTTGACCTCATGATCTGCCCGCCTAGGCCTCCCAAAGTTCTGGGGTTACAGGTGTGAGCCACCATGCCCGACCAAGAATATTATAACTTTAAATAGCAGATGGCACAAAATAAAATGAATACAGCAAGGAAATAATAGAAGAAATCAGCTATCTTGGGCACTGTTGTTACTGGTTTTTCTCATTTCTCTCTTTGCCATCTAACCTCAAAATATCTTGCAGCTCCATAGTGACTGAGGTTTGTGTGCATGCTGCCAAATGCTGTAACATTCTCTAGGACTCAATGTTACAGGGAAACACACAGGGATGTAATATACTACTGAGAAACAGACTTTCATTTCTCTGTCTGCCTCCCTCTCTGTCTATAAACTCTGATGTTTGATGTAAGCACAAGGCCTCATTTGTTTTGGTCCAAATATCCAGATATGTGGGCGGACTCATTCTACCAAGGAATGTCATCAAAGTTCACAACTGCTGATTCCATAGCATGAGGCATTTGACCATTGGCCTCTCCCCAAAGTAGTGGGAAATGAAGTACTTTTCTTACCTGAAAATAAATTGCTTTCTCTCCATTAAAATGTATTCAGCATGAACGACGTAGAAAGCACTCCCCTGGGTACTATGGAGGATGCAAAAATGAGTAAGTCAGTTCTTGCACTTGATGAGAATTTTACAGGCCCACATTCTCAGACACAGGTCTCAGCCAGATTAAGTTCTCCTCCATAACAGACGCTGTGGTGTCCATCTCCCCACCAGGAGGGCTCAGTGCTGTAGCTTGACTCAATGAATAAACAGGAAAATGGGTGTTCTAGTGAAAATGTTTCCTATTCTTGTGTTCAACCACAATAAACCAGGTCTGGCCTCTTCATAGTCTGATCTCAATTGCTTGAATAAGAGGGAGGGAAGAATCCATCATAGAAATAGTTTAGACCATGAGGCAGACAAATGGAAAGTGAAGAGGGAGGGATTGGAAGAAGGAAAAGGAAAAGCACTGCCTAGAAGGAATCAGTGAAAACAAAATTTCTGCAGAAAACTTAAGAATTCAGTTGATTATCAATAATCATAATAAAATAGACAATATCCTTTGGGAGGAGAAAAACAGAATTTGGTAAAAATTGAATTAGTCAAAATTTGAGGCCAGGAACGGTGGTTCATGCCTGTAAACCCAGCACTTTGGGAGGCCGAGGTGGGCGGATCACCTGAGGTCACGAATTTGAGAACAGCCTGGCCAACATGGTGAAACCCCCTCTCTCCTAAATGTACAAAAAATTAGCCAGGCATGGTGGTGGACGCCCATAATCCCAGCTACTCAGGAGGCTGAGGCAGGAGAATCGCTTGAACCCAGGAGGTGGAGGTTACAGTGAGCTGAGATTGTGCCACTGTACTCCAGCCTGGGTGACAGAGCAAGACTCTCTCTCAAGAAAAAAAAAGAAAAAATTGAAGGAGGAAAAATGTTTCCCTTGGCCCCCATCAAGTGTCAGGTCACTTTGACCAAAGCATAAATAGTGTTTCAAAGAATTGTTAAGCATGTTCTTTGGATAAAGAAGGTTGTGACCATCACCTGGCATAGGTCCTCTGTCCACCTGCTGCATTTATTACTTGATGCAGCAGTTCTTGAAGTCTTTAATCAAGACCTTTTTACACTCTTTTACATTATCGAGAACCCAAAAGAACTTTCACTTATGTGAATTGCATTTAATGATATTTATTATCTAACATTAAAACTGAGAAATTTTCAAAATATTATTTGAAATCAAGACAACATAGCATACTTTTTGTTATGTTTATGCATAGACTCAAGGAAAAGATCAAGATTTCAAGATAATTATTTGAGAAAAATGAGGTTATAGCTATCCTAGTAGATATGAACAAAGAGAACTAATCAAAGTGCAAAAGCAGTAGCCAAGAGAGTTGGTGGACACCTGTAGTTCCAGTTATTCTGGAGGATGAGACAGGAGGATCTCTTGAGCCCAGGAGTTTAAGGAGCCGGTCAGGGCAACAAAGTGAGACTCCCTACTCTGAAAAAGAAAAAAAGAAAAGAAAAAAATTAAGTTCAGAAGTACTGAGAATGAATTTTATTAATCTCTATAAATCTACATAAATCTCTATAAAATGTACATACTGATACTTTAAACATACTGCTATGGAAAATACTAGAAAATACAAGCACGCGCACTCAGGTATTCTATTAGGAGACAGAGTGATGACGTTATTCACGTCAAATAGTCCCTGGAAATTTCCACTGTACACTCTTGAGAGAATGAAAGTGAAAATGGCAAATCATGTATTGTTACTATAATGGAAATAGTTTTGCTCTTAGAGACCCCTGGAAAAGATCTTGGAGACATCCCAGACCTGGTAGACCACCATTGGAGAACCAATGTAATCAATTACTTGTAAGTCCATTCCCATTTCTTATCACGCATAAAGGGTATTTTGTCTGATGAATATCTTGTCCTCGTCCCCGGACCACCCTTTTGAGAACAGTTGACCTAAGGTAACCACAGGACTCCTGGCCCAGTGGGACCCAAAGCGAAAAGCCCTGGACTCGCCGAGGGCGCTCTGCTTAGGACTGAGAACCGAAATGCTCCCTGAATTAGGAGCATTGAGAACGCCGAGTGCAGACACAAATCGAAAAGCAGCTACCCGCGCCGCCAAGGCGGGGCCAGAATTGGCGGCAGGCGGCTGGCCCGCCTGGGGCTGGGGCAGAAGTTGGGGCGGCTGAGAGCGCAGCCTGGGCTGCGGGGAGACGCCGGCCCACTGCCCGCTCGCTCGCCGCAGGTAGGCCCGGCCCCCGGGAGGTGGGGCGCGGCCAGGTGTCCCCAGGTAGCCGCCTCCTCCCTTCCTCCGTCGGCCGCCTCCCCGGACCGAGGCAGGACGTCGCGCCGCGCTTGTTCCCCGGGCGCCCCTCTGCGGACCCCAGGCGCTTCCCGGGTTTGAGCGCTGAGGCCACCCAGACCCTGCGGAGAGCCAGGCCCGGAGCGTCGCCGAGATTTGAGGGCGCCGGAGACCTAGGGCCTGGCGGCCGAAGGAATCGCCCCAAGACGAGCCTCTGGCCCGGGGGCTGCTGGAGCATGTGCAGGGGGACACAGGTACGAGGCTTGGTGGCGGGACCTCGGCGGAGTGGGGGTTACCGGGAGGGGCCACCTCGGCGGACTGGGTTGGATTCCAACACATAGCCGAGGGTTGCCTGCGGCGACAGGTGCCCCATCAGCCCTCGGCAGGGTCCCGGGGCGCGGCGTTTGTCCCAGGGGCTCTCGGGGGCTGCTTTCTGGGCGTGCGTTGGGTCCCGGCGACCGAAACTGCGCGCCGGCGCTCTTGTGCCTAGGTTTTGAGTACAACAGGTTGGTGATTCAGTTCGACAGAAACTCAAAGTGCTGAGCTAGGGGCCTTTTTTAATGTGTTTTTTGTTTGTTTTAGTCTGTTTGACAGTTGCCAGACTATGTTTACATTTCTGGTTCTACTCAGCCAACTGCCCACAGCTACCCTTGGGTTTCCTCATTGCACAAGAGGTCCAAAGGCTTCTAAGCATGCGGGAGAAGAAGGTAAGCACGAAAACGTCCCTGGAACCCGGAGCCGCGTAGCACAGATCTCAGTGAGAAAGTGGAGTATTTGAAATTACATACCCCCATCAATCATAGAAATACTAAAATATCCTTTAGTTTAATTTGTGGTATATTTGGCAAAGTTGTGGTTTTTTATGTTCTTTAACTGCAATTTGTAGAACTTGATTTCTGTGAGTTTCCTTTAATAAGTATATATGTAAGACCTCGTTTGTGGTTAATTGAATGGAAAACCTATTTCAGCTTCTGAAAATCAGTGAGTGACGTTTCTCTAGATGAAGCTGTGTGGCGATTATAATAAGCGTAATTACTTGTTCTTCCTGGAAAGGCGAACGGGGTAGTCCAGGATCTAGTCTGGACTTGTTGTGAGACCCTGGGTGAGATAACTTAATCCCGTTTGGCTTGAATGTCTTCATCTGTAAAAGTGATGGGGGTGGGGCGTAAAATGATCTCTGAGGTCCTTTTTGACTTCAGATGGTCTAGTTGTCTAGATAAAAGCAGCTAGTTGAGAAAAGATGAGCTTTGGGGCTTGCTAACTTAGAAGTCCACAGTTTTTAGGTTTCAGATCATTAACAGTTTGTTTCCTGCCTATATTTTAAAAGCCTAACCTAGTAAAACCAGAAAAGAAAAAAAAAAAAAAAAAAAAAAAAAAAAAGAGCCTCTAGCTCTCAGCATCCTTCTCCCTGACTATTCATGGTGTTTCCCCACCCAATGCCAGTACTGGATTCACGTCCCCACACGTTCCTGTCTCTTATCCCTTCTCATCAGATCCGATTCTCAGCTCATTTTCATTTGAGAAGGATCTGTTACACTAATACTCCTAACTGACTTTATTAATGATTAATACAGCCGTGTGTGTGTGTGTGTGTGTGTGTGTGTATGTATTGAGATAGAACAATCCATTAGCCCAAAAGTATGAAACTCTGATGACAGAATTCTAAGCAACTGGATAGGCTAGCTAGAGGGATAGGGAAAGATTTTGGAAGAAGATCCTTTTTAGTCCCTCTCAAGCTGCACCGTATATGTAAGTCCACTTAGAATATTGCACTTTTGGCCGGGCGCGGTGGCTCACGCCTGTAATCCCAGCACTTTGGGAGGCCGACGCGGGTGGATCACGAGGTCAGGAGATCGAGACCATCCTGGCTAACACAGTGAAACCCCGTCTCTACTAAAAATACAAAAAATTAGCCGGGCGTGGTGGCTGGCACCCGTAGTCCCAGCTACTCGGGAGGCTGAGGCAGGAGAATGGGGTGAACCCAGGAGGCGGAGCTTGCAGTGAGCCCAGATCACACCACTGCCCTCCAGCCTGGGCGACAGATTGCACTTTTAAGATTCCATACTCAGATGCTCTTCCCTAAAATGATTGTAAGTGCAATCATTCATTCACATGACACAGGTATAAGAGACACTGTCGCCGGCATGGTGGCTCATGCCTGTAATCCTAGCACTTTGGGAGGCCGAGGTGGGTGGATCACCTGTGATCAGGAGTTCGAGACCAGCCTGGCCAACATAGTGAAACCCCGTCTCTACCAAAAATACAAAAATTAGCCTTGCGTGGTGGCACGTACCTATAATCTCAGCTACCTGGGAGGCGGAGGCTGCAGTGAGCTGAGATCGTGCCACTGCACTCCAGCCTGGGCGACAGAGTGAGACTCCATCTCAAAATATAAAAATAAATAAATAAATAAAAGACAGTCTCAAGGACACCACAAGCTATGGAAGGAATTTAGAGATCATACTTGAGTGTGGAGGGCTGGAGATGTCTATGGAAATGTGAATGAGGGATCCGACACGTTTGAAAAGACAGATTGTTCAGTCAGTCACCACTTTATGAACACATGCTAAGTGCCAGGCCCTATGCTGTTGGTGGAGACATAGAAATGAAAGACTGCAATCTCTGCCCTGGAGGACATCTTCATCTGGTTGCAGGAGGCAGGGTGTTTGTTAAACAGATGATCTCCATCAACTGTATAACAGAAGCCAGAACAGAGAACTGAGAGCAGAGGAAAGAGTGAGTAGCAGTAACTCGACCTCAAGAGAGTTGCATGGCAGAGAAGTCAATGCCTTCCATCTGCAAATGGGCTATAATAAATGGAGATATGAAGAGTAACTGGAAATAGAGGACCTTTGGCGAAATTCTTTTTTTTTTTTTTTTTTCTGGAAATGGAGTCTCACTTTGTCTCCCAGGCTGGAGTGCAGTGGCACAATCACAGCTCACTGCAACCTCTGCCTCCTGGATTCAATCAATTCTCCTGCCTCAGCCTCCCGAGTATCTGGGATTTACAAGTGCGTGCCACTGTGCCCAGTTAATTATTTTGTATTTTTATTGAGACGGAGTTTCACCATGTTAGCCAGGCTGGTCTTGAACTCCTGACCTCGGGTGATCCGCCCACCTCAGCCTCCCAAAGGGCTGGGATTACAGGCGTGAGCTACCATGCCTGGCCCTAAATTTTGATAAAGCATGAGGGTGGAGTTAAAATGACTAAAAAGGAGCTTATTTAGAAAACACGAGGAGATAAAGGAGAGGAGGAGAATGGAATATCTGGGTTGGTGAATTTATAGCAGCGAAATGCACAGACAGCCTCTTAGGATAGTCTAAGACAGGAAAGATAAAGAAGGGTAGAGAATCTAAGGAAGCAGAGCCAAGGCCATTGCATCCTCCAGCCATGGTCAAGGGGAAAATAGGAGCTCTTGCTGAAAGCCAAGGGTGTTTCAAGGGCAGGGAAGTTCACTTCCTTTCCATTAAAAGCAAGTTCAGGCTTACTTAGAATCCAGTAGCAAAAGACAGTATTTCTCCTGAGATCATAAGGGATGCAGGGAAAAATCTGATCTGGCACTAAAGGTCAGTCAGTGACAGAATCAGAACTTGCACACTCAGGGAAGTGGCAAACAGCAGCCCCTGGAAGGCACATTTAATACAGTATTAATCATAATATGATTAATCATAAATATCATATTTATGATATTGGCATAAATATTATTTCAGGAAAAATAAAAATATTTGTGGCTCTCCTTTTTTTTGTTTCCCCTATCATAGTAGCTTTTGAGTTCCATGGGGGTGTATTTTTAATAACTCAGCCTACTGGAACAGAAGACTGTCATAAGAAATTTGGCACTGCTCTTTTTAGCCAATAAAATGTAAGATCTGGACATATTTGAGAAGTATGCAGAGGCAGATATCTAATTCTCCATTCTGAACTTAGATTTCATGAAGTGGCTGGGCGCGGTGGCTCAAGCCTGTAATCCCAGCACTTTGGGAGGCCGAGACGGGCGGATCACGAGGCCAGGAGATCGAGAGACGATCCCGGCTAACACGGTGAAACCCCGTCTCTACTAAAAAATACAAAAAAACTAGCCGGGCGAGGTGGCGGGCGCCTGTAGTCCCAGCTACTCGGGAGGCTGAGGCAGGAGAACGGCGTAAACCCGGGAGGCGGAGCTTGCAGTGAGCTGAGATCCGGCCACTGCACTCCAGCCTGGGTGACAGAGCAAGACTCCGTCTCAAAAAAAAAAAATAAATAAATAAAAAATAAAAAAAATAAAATAAAATAAAATAAAAATAGATTTCATGAAGTAAGTATAGCTAAGTGAGGCAGGCCATGCGTTGTTTCATCAATAGTTTGATACTTTAAACCTATGCCGAGCTGAGAAACACCAGACTATACCTATGAATTGCTTCAACTGGTAGACTTTAGGTCCAAGAGTTTCCTCCCGCTATAGCAAAGTTGAGTTTGTTCATTCACTAAGTAATTTTTTGAGCACCTCTTATAGGCCAAGAACCAACATCCCTGCTTTAATGGAGCTTTCCTTCTAGTGAGGAGAACAGAGTGGTAACAAATATGTAAAGCATATAGAAAACCAGATGGTGATGAATACTATGGAAAAAGGCAGAGTGTGGACAGGGAGTGCCAGGGGTGGGTGGGTAGGGATGGGGGTTCAAGGTAGCATTGAACAAAATCCTGAAGGATGTGAGAGAGCAAACTGAAAGAATTAAGTTTTGTTCAGAAGAAACAGTAAGTACAAAGGCCAGAGAGAACCAGGTGTGTTGGAAGCCAGCATAGCTACAACAGAATATGTGAGGGATAGTGGCAGATGAGGTTAGAGGGGTAAGGGCTTGGGGACCAGACCAAGAAGGGCCTTGTAAGCCATTGTAATGACTTTGGCTTTTACTCTGCAGGAGGTGGAATTGCTGTTAGAAGGTTTTTAAGGCCGGGCGCGGTGGCTCAAGCCTGTAATCCCAGCACTTTGGGAGGCCGAGGCGGGCGGATCACAAGGTCAGGAGATCGAGACCACAGTGAAACCCCGTCTCTACTAAAAATACAAAAAAATTAGCCGGGCGCGGTGGCGGGCGCCTGTAGTCCCAGCTACTCAGGAGGCTGAGGCAGGAGAATGGCGGGAACCCGGGAGGCGGAGCTTGCAGTGAGCCGAGATCGCGCCACTGCACTCCAGCCTGGGCAACAGCGTGAGACTCCGTCTCAAAAAAAAAAAAAAAAAAAAAAAAAAAAAGGTTTTTAAAAAGCAAAGTAGGAACAAAGTGTATCTTATCTTTTAAAGGGCCCTCTTTGACTGTTATGTTAAAAACAGACGGTAGAGCAGCAAGGAGACCCTTGGAAGACCATTGTAGGAATCCCAATGAAGGGTGACAGAGGCTTGGAAAATTTTTCATTCTATTTCCATTTAGTGGTAATATAAAATCTATAAAAAGACAAAGGAGGAAACAGAATAGAAATATTTCATCACACTAGCCCCTCTATCTACCTTTTAGAATACTTTTAAAAACAACGATCACCAATTATCCCATTGTAGCTTCCCACTTGGTTCGAATAGCCCATATCTGTTATTTATAACATAAAAATGGACACTGTAGAATAGTGCTGCTCCCCCAAAATATAATGTGAACTACCTACCTAATTTAAATTTTTCTAATAGCCACATTTTAAAACTAAAAAGTAATAGGTGAAATTAATTTTAAGAATGTATTTAATTTAATCTATCACCATAGATAGTTCAATCTATCTGAACTATCAGATAGATAGTTCAATCTATCTGAACTATCACCATTTTAAAATATAAGCAATATAAAACATTATGGAGACATTTCACATTCTTTTTTTTTACACTAAGTCTTTGAAATCCTTATGTGTATTTTACACTTACAGCACATTTCAATTCAGACAAGCCACGTTTCTTATTTATTTATTTATTTATTTATTTATTTATTTATTTATTTGGAGATAGGATCTTGCTCTGTCACCCAAGCTGGAGGGCAGTGGTGTGATCTCAGCTCACTGCAACTTCTGCCTCCTGGCCTCAAGTGATCCTCCCACCTCAGCCTCCCAAGTAGTGGAACTACAGGCATGCACCACCACACTGGGCTAAGTTTTGTATTTTTTGTAGAGACGGGTTTTCACTTTGTTGCCCAGGCTGGTCTCCAACTCCTGGGCTCAAGTGATCTACTCCACCTGCCTCAGCCTGCTGGGATCACAGGCGTGAGGCACCACTCCCAGCCACAACCTACATTTCAAGTGCTCAATAGCCATCTGTGGCTAATAGCTATCGTATTAGACAAAATAGTTCTAGAACATTCGGACCTGTTTGGAAAGACAGTTCATTTGTGGGAAAAATATCTTGGACAAAATGTGACTGTCCTCAAAGGGCCAAACAACTTGAGGTCCCTCACAAATCAGCATGAGTTTTCCAGACCATGATCTCTCATGAACAGTCTTTCAATTGCCTACGTTAATACATTCTTTCTTTAGAAATGGTGAGCAGTGAGAAGTATCTGCACTTTTAAATTCTTTTAAGCGTTGTGATGTAGTTCTCAGTTTCTGAATTCCAGTATCAGTAATATGATCTGAAGCAAAATCTCTTAAGCTTTGTTTGTGTGACACCAGAACAAGTTTAAAGTTTGTGGGTTTTGAAAATACTGCCATGGTTGGATGCTTTGGTTTTGTGTCAACCTATTCTTAACCTGTAGTGTTTACTGTTTATCTTCCCCCGTCAAATGTAAAAGGAACCTTATAAAACATTATAGACACATATTTGGGGTGTACAGTAGAGGGAGCTACTATTTTGGAAAGGACTAAATGTCTTTAGTTGAATCTTATAATTAGCTTATAGTTTTATTGATTTAGAAGTTTAGAATTGTATGTTTTAGCGTAAACTTGAATACAGTAATTTTAATATAAAAGTATTAATTTGTAATTTAAGAACTTGGCAGGGTGCGGTGGCTCACACCTGTAATCCCAGCACTTTGGGAGGCTGAGGTGGGTGGAACATGAGGTCAGGAGTTCAAGACCAGCCTGGCCAAAATAGTGAAACCTCATATCTACTAAAAATTCAAAAATTAACTGGGCGTGGTGGCAGGTGCCTGCAGTCCCAGCTACTTGGGAGGCTGAGGCAGAAGAATCGCTTGAACCCGGGAGGCAGAGGTTGCAGTGGGCTGAGATCATGTCATTGCACTCCAGCCTGGGCAACAGAGTGAGACCCTGTCTCAATAATAATAATAATAATAATTAATAACAAAGAGATATTAGTGATTATTTAATTCCCAATGTTATAAATGAGGAAATGGTAGCCCAAAGAATATAAGTGACTTATCTCAGAATACACAGCTGATAGCTTAAGCTAAATCAGAACCAAAAATCTGTCTTCTAACTCTCAATTCAATATGTTGTCCATGATGCCCCACTAATTTTCCTCAGTCAAGATAATAGGGAACCAATTCTTTAGAAATAGACCTGTCAATGATTAGAAAAATAATTATCTGGAGGGAAAAAGAGATATTTAAATAATTTTTATTTATACTACTAATTTTGGACATAACCAACTCCAGTGAAATTATGCTAATTTTGTATTTCATATTTGTCAGAAATGATCTTCACTGATGCTTTTTCTTTTTTTTTTTGGGGGGGAGGGTTAGATTTTAAAGCTTTACAAAAAAGTTTGGTATAATTTAGCCATATCAAGAGAACTCTTCACTTTTTTCCACAATTAAAACAGGAATTTTTTGACTATTTTCCATCAATGTTTAAGTCTTTTTTATTACTTTATTAGTGTTTACATCAAAAGAAGAAGCAAACTTTTTCATACGTAGACGCCTCCTGTATAATAGATTTGATCTGGAGCTCTTCACTCCCGGTGACGTAGAACGAGAGTGCAATGAAGAACTTTGCAATTATGAGGAAGCCAGAGAGATTTTTGTGGATGAAGATAAAACGGTAATGTGGCTGATTATGTTAATTGGCTGCAAATGTTAAATTGTACTAAGAAAGTGGCACTTTGAGTTATTAGCGATGCTGTGCCTTAAACAAAATCAGGATTATGTACCTGTTATCTCTTTCTACTTCCTTAAAATGATAATTAACCTATTTAGACTTGGCTCTACACCTAATTAACTTTACACCTAATTCATATTAGTTACTAAATTATTGACTGTTGTGATTTTGTGTGTTTAATGTTTGTTATATTTAAAATTAATTATGGGGGGCCGGGTGCGGTGGCTCAAGCCTGTAATCCCGGCACTTTGGGAGGCCGAGACGGGCGGATCACGAGGTCAGGAGATCGAGACCATCCTGGCTAACACGGTGAAACCCCGTCTCTACTTAAAAAAAATACAAAAAACTAGCTGGGCAAAGTGGCAGGCGCCTGTAGTCCCAGCTACTCGGGAGGCTGAGGCAGGAGAATGGCATAAACCTGGGAGGCAGAGCTTGCAGTGAGCTGAGATCCGGCCACTGCACTCCAGCCTGGGCGACAGAGCGAGACTCCATCTCAAAAAAAAAAAAAAAAAAAAAAAAAAAAAATTAATCATGGGGCAAAGTGAATTTAACTCCAAGATTTTGTGGTTAGTGCTCTAACTCAAGCTTCAATCATTTATGACTGAGTAATTTGTCCTATCGGTGACCTTACTTTTTTGATGACCCATATTTGTATTTGAGGTATTTACTGGAAGTCTGCTATGTGCCAGGTATTCTCCTTGGCACTGAGGATACAAAATATATAGCCCTTGTATTATTTCGTCTACCAGTGTAATTTAAGGGAAATATTTTTTAAAGTTCTTTCTTAGAATATAACTAAATTCTGTTCATCTTGATAAGGTACAAAACAGATAGCATTGTTCCTGTGATAATCTGGCATAGCCTTGAAAAATGTTAAGTAACTGAGATGATGATGATGATGATGATGATGATGATTTGGAGATGGAGTCTCGCTCTGTCTCCCAGGCTGGAGTGCAGTGGAGCAATCTTGGCTCACTGCAACCTCCACCTCCCAGGTTCAAGCCATTCTCCTGCCTCAGCCTCCCAAACAGCTGGGACTACAGGCACATGCCACCACGCCTGGCTAATTTTTTGTATTTTAGTAGAGACAGGGTTTCACCATGTTGCCCAGGCTGGTCTCAAACACCTGAGCTCAGGCAATCCGTCCCCATCGGCCTAACAAAGTGCTAGGATTACAGGCATGAGCCACCATGCCTGGCCCTAAATTCTTTACTTTTGTAGATTTCATAACCCTAGCTCCTTTTTCCCTTTCTTAAGAGTCCTATTTTACTTTTTGGTTAATAAGAACCTCCCTAGGCATCCTTCAGATGCAGGTGGTAATGGAACCTAGTTGACTTTTCCATAATTGTGCCCACCCTCCCATTCCCTACAAGTATTTGCTGTTTCTATTAAGGAGGAAACCGAAGCACATACTGTGTAGTTGTGCCTGTTGGAATTTTATTCTGTTTTCCACAAACCTTTTATAATTTTATCATAGTTCCTTAAAATTCATTTGTATTCTCTCAAGTAGCACTAAACTTAAAATTGTCTCAACAATGTCGTCCCAAATCAATAAATACCTTTCAATAAGCTCTCCCAGAAGGGCACAGTGGCTCATGCTTGTTCGACACCAGCCTGGGCTTCATAATGAAACCCCATCTCCACAAAAAAGAAAAAATTACCTGGGCGTGGTGGCATGCGCCTGTAGTTCCAGCTACTCAGGAGGCTGAGGTGGGAGGATTGCTTGAGCCTGGAAGGTCAAGGCTGCAGTGAGCCATGATCATACCACTGCACTCCAGCTTGGGCAACAGAGCAATCTGTATGAAAAGAAAAAAAAAAAAAAAATCTCCAGAGACAAACTGAGGGCTTACCTCCCATAGAAAACTTCAGTCTCCTTTTCAAACCTGATAGTGGGCCCACGGCGTCAACTTCTACCTTTGGTACTTTCACCTACTCTCTAATGCAATAATTTCCTCCAGTGCCTTAGTGGGGGCTTCAGTCAGGTGAAGGGAAAATAGCAGGCAAAGTAGTAAAGAGCTGGGACTGGCAGTAATCCCTTGACAATTAGATGGCAGAGGCAGTTGTGGGTGGTAATGCTTTAATTAGAGTGAGTCACACCCTCCAGCTTGAATGAACTGGTCTCCTACCTATGGTACATGCCAAGAGCTTACTACCCCTAGTCTAGGTCACTAGGACCAAATGAAATATGATAATAAAGATATTGAATAAACTTGGGAATTTTACCTTTTTTTTAGATCGCATTTTGGCAGAAATATTCAGCTAAAGGACCAACCACAAAATCAGGTAAAACAAGAATTGATCAAATTTAATGCTTTTCTCACCCTCTCTCTATTGTAATACATTTTAGTTTTATTGTTTGAGTTTGGTTGTTGCTCAACATACATACCTTATAAACCCAAGGATATTTCTCAACTATACACTGGGCTATCTCAGACAGAAAAGGACAGATTCATCTATTTACACACTGAAAATCAAGTTTGGTGAGATACTAGGGAAATGAGACAATGGGCTTAAAGCTGTTTTAAACAGCTCAGCTAAGTCAAGACTTGCAGAGAATAAAAATAGATTCTATTCGTTTCAAGATGTAAGCTATTTTAACTTTTTTTCTTTTTTACCATTAAAGGCAGATGGAACATTTATGCTAGATAAATTAAGATTGTTGGATGGAATTAAGTAACTTGTAGAGGGGGGAGATCCTTTATCTCATCTGTATTGATCATCTTTAGCTGCATTTTAGTCAGGTGTTTTTTTTTTTCAGCTATTCTTTCATTCCTCTTAGGTAGGGCCTCCTCCATGGCAGGTTATACTGCATAGCTACCCTGAGTTGCTTAATAAATATTATCTCAGTGGTTAATACTGAAGTATGTCTAGTTGAGCAGCGAATATGTTTATCCCACTTAATGCTGAATATTATTCATTTAATAAATGGATATTTTAAATATTTTAAATAAATAATTTTTAAATACATAAACTTAAATACATTTTGAATATTATTAAAATAAAATAGTACTTTTAAATATTATTAAAATATAAATAGTACCTTTTAAATATTATTAAAATATAAATAGTACCTTTTAAATATTATTAAAATATAAATAGTAACTTTTAAATATTATTAAAACATAAATAGTACATTTTAAATATTATTAAAACATAAATAGTATATTTTAAATATTTAAATAAACATATTTAAAATAAAAAAATATATTTATATTTTAATAAATAAATGAATAACCATAACTAGGGCTTTTAGAAGTGACATTTAAATTTTTTTCAGGTAGATTCTCTAGCACAAAGAATTGAAGGAAGTCAACATCAATGATTAGATGCTGTATAATGTGTTTAGACCCAGGATTAAATTTGTTGAAATCACAGGTGATGCTATATAGTGGTTATATTTATGTTATTTTAATTATTTATTTTAAGATGGCAACAGAGAGAAAATTGACGTTATGGGCCTTCTGACTGGATTGATTGCTGCTGGAGTATTTTTGGTTATTTTTGGATTACTTGGCTACTATCTTTGTATCACTAAGTGTAATAGGCTACAACATCCACAGTAAGTACTAAGTAAAATTATTTAATTCATTACTAGACATTCTATATTATTATTTTAACAATGGGTCAAGCAAATGGCTGCCTATTTTCTTAAATAAGCCTTTTATTTTGGAAGAATTTTAGATGTATAGGGAAGTTGCAAAGATTAGTACAGAGAATTCCCATATATCCATCACCCAATTTCCCACATTGTTAATATCTTATATTACCATAGTAGGTTTATCAAAACTAAGAAAATGACATTGGTTCATGACTATATAACTAAACTCCAGACTTTGATTTCAGCAGTTTTCCCACTGGTGTTTTCTTTCTGTTGCAGGATCCAGTCAAGGTACCACATTGCATTTAGCTGTCATGTCTTCCCAGCCTCTCTAGTCTGTGACAATTGTTTGGTGTCCTAATTTAACCTTTACATAAAGTACCTAATGATGCTATTTCTAAGGTCCTTTGAAAGAATACAAGAAGTTTCACATATGTCAGCTTCATTTTTCAGTATTTCCTTCTTAAGCAAGAGGCAGATACCAGGGTCCTCACATTATTTCCAGAGGCAATAAGTCCTGTAGTTGACTCTGAGCCACAGAGTTAACAGATCCACATGGCTACCCAAACAGAAACAGTGTAACTGGCTTTTAAATTCAACTATTTTTATTAACACTTTAAATTGAAGTTAATAAAATGAAATGGTTACCAATTGAGGATCACAGCACATTGATAAAGCTTCAAAAAGATTCATAAAGGCCATAATTGGTTGCATAATAGAAGCTCAGCATCCTTATTGAAATAAAAAGTACTGATTATCTTCCCATTTAAGTATGGCTGAGTAGGTGTAGAAACAATCTTATTTAAAAAAAAAAAAAAGAAAGAAAAAAAAGCAGCAGATGCTAAACAGGCTATTAGAAATTGATACTTATTTATCCCTATTCACACTTTCAAATTCTATGAACAAGCTCAAGGTGGCGATCATGTGTACTTTTTTTTATGGTAACGATCATTTTACTTATCTTTTCAGCAAAATGGGCAGTGTTTTTGTATCCCTCCAAAAGAATGGAAAGTATTGTTTATCATATATATTAGAAGACTCTTTGTCTTCTAAATTAATAATAGTTTTCAATTCATATCAACTAAAATTTAAATTTTACATAACAATTGACCTGTATTGTTCAGAAAAATGTCAGTGTCATAAAAGACACAGACAGGCTAAAGAACTAACTGTTCCAAATTAAAGTAAATGACATGACAATTAATGCAATGTGTGATCCTGGTCTGAATCCTAGACCAAAAAAATAAATTGCTAAAAAGGAAAATTTGCCCAGCATGGTGGCTCACACCTATAATCCCAGCACTTTGGGAAGCCAAAGTGAGAGGATCGCTTGAGGCCAGGAGTTCAAGACTCAAAACCAGCCTGGGCCACATATTGAGACTCCTATCTCTATAAAAAAAAAAATTTAAAAATTAGCTGGGCACGGTGGCCTGAGCCTGTAGTCCCATCCCCTTGTGGGGCTGAGGTGGGAGGATCATTTGAACCTGGGAAGTCAAGGCTGGAGTGAGCCATAATTGCACCACTGTACTCTAGCCTGGGCAACAAAAAACAAAAAACAGAAAAAAGGAGGCCGGGCGCGGTGGCTCAAGCCTGTAATCCCAGCACTTTGGGAGGCCGAGGCGGGTGGATCACGAGGTCAGGAGATCGAGACTATCCTGGCTAACATGGTGAAACCCCGTCTCTACTAAAAATACAAAAAACTAGCCGGGCGTGGTGGCGGGCGCCTGTAGTCTCAGCTACTTGGGAGGCTGAGGCGGGAGAATGGCGTGAACCCAGGAGGCGGAGCTTGCAGTGAGCCGAGATCACGCCACTGCACTCCAGCCTGGGAGACACAGCGAGACTCCGTCTCAAAAAAAAAAAAAAAAAAAAACAGAAAAAAGGAAAATTTAGGAGAAAATTTGGATATAGCTACATATTAGATAATAGTAATGAACCAATGTTAAATATTCCGAATTTATGTGAAGATCTTTTCAAAATACTTCATTCTGTAGTGGTTCTAAAATTCTTGTGGCAGTCACAGTAAAAAACAGAAGCTAATTACAACATGGCATCAAAAATTATGTTTAATTTAGTTAAATATATAGAGTTTTTGTCCATTTTAAGAGAGGATTGTGCAACTATTCAAGTCTAAATACAATATAAAAATGGCCTATAAGAAACTAGAAGACTTTAATCATAACTGTTTAATTGGTTTAAGGTTTTTCTTCATTGTTTCGTATCAGATATAAATTGAAAATAAAATGACATGTATAGGAAGGGCACCAAATTCAGAATTTGGAGGCAAAAACTCTCATATTAATTTTGCCACTACTTATGGAGCTTGAAGCAAATTCATTGATTTTTTAAAGATCTTTCCTCATCTAAAAGAGGAATGAAGGGAATAGACTGTGATTCCTCTTAAAGTTCCTTAATATTTTTTTATTTTGCCAAAGATGAGAATAAATTTTTTGCCCTTGATTATATTCTCAGAATTAGAGTTTTTAAAGTTATTTATTAAAAAGAAGCTTGGCCGGATGCAGTGGCTCACACCTGTAATCCCAGCACTTTGGGAGGCCAAGCTGGGCGGATCACCTGAGGTCGGGAGTTCAAGACCATGCTGACCAACATGCAGAAACCCCGTCTCTACTAAAACTACAAAATTAGCTGGGCATGGTGGCCCATGCCTGTAATCCCAGCTACCCGGGAGGTTGAGGCAGGAGAATCGCTTAAACCCGGGAAGTGGAGGTTCTGGTGAGCCAAGATCAAGCCATTGCACTCTAGCCTAGGCAGCAAGAGTGAAACTCTGTCTCAAAAAATTAATTAATTAATTAAAAACTAAAAAGAAACTTTTACATATATACACATGTAAATGAAATTAGTAAATATAAAAGATACATTTTCCTCTAAAATTTAATAAAAATATTTTCTCTTGAAGAAAGTTTAGTATCATTATCATTATTATTATTATTATTATTATTATTTTGAGACAGAGTCTTGCTCTGCTGCCCAGGCTGGAGTGCAATGGCGTGATCTTGACTCACTGCAACCTCTGCCTCCCAGGTTCAAGCAATTCCCCTGCTTCAACCTCCTGAGTAGCTGGGATTACAGACGTGTGGCACCACACCCAGCTAATTTGTGTATTTTTAGTAGGACGGGGTTTCATCATGTTGACCAGGCTAGTCTCCAACTCCTGGCTTCAAGTAATCCATCTGCTTCAGCCTCCCAAAGTTTTGGGATTACAGGCATGGGCCACCACGCCTAGCCAGAAGAAAGTTTAAAGTGGTTGTTTCATTTCATCTAGTATTAATTGCTTAAAAAATCATTTCCATTGTGATAAGAGCATCTGAAAATGTGCTGATTATGGAGGCTAAGGTCTTTAAAAAGATTTTATCCTGTTTTTTGCCTACAAAAGTAATACATGCATTATTTTAAAATTCAAATGTTATAGAAAAATATAATATAAAAAATGAAAGTCCTCATAATCCTACTTTTCAAAAATTACTACCATTATGAATTTGGTATGTAAAACTCCAGATTTTTTCCTATGCATTTACTATTCAGTTGGTGCAAAAGCAATTGCAGTTTTTGCCATTTAAAGTAATGTCAATTGCTTTTGCACCAACCTAATAACATATTTTATGTTTTAAAAAGAAATGTTTGTTACATGTCCTCCTTTGCAACTTGCCTTTGGCACTGAACAATGTAGTTTAAATATATTTCCAGTGCAGTACATTTTTTAAAAATAGTAAAATATATGTAACATAAAATTTACCATCTTAACCATTTTTAAGTATACAGTTCAGTAGTGTTAAGTAGATTCACTGTTGTGTAACCAATCTCCTGTTTTTCTATTTTTTTTTTTTTTAATTTTGCAACAGTGAAGTTCTGTGCCCAGTGAACAAACTGTTTCCCATTCTCCCCTCTCCCTAGGCTCTAGCAACCACTATTTTACTTTTTGTCTCTGAATTTTACTACAATAACACCTCATATAAGTGGAATCATACAGTATTAGTCTATTTTTGACTGGTTTATCTAGCACAGTAATTCTCAACCATTAATAGAGTCTCTTCAAAATGTTTTATTGCAGCATTTCATTTATGTTTGATGAAGTTTTTTAAAATTCTAAAATATAGTAAGATGTGATTCCTTTCTAAAATACGTTAGTCCTAGCCTAGCTCCTGTTTCTGGGAGAGACCACCAAGGTGTATTCTCCCTGTCCTAGAAATAGATATGGTATAGTGGTTCACTGTGTGAGCTCTGGAGCCAGACTGCCTGGATTCAAAACCCTGATACGCCACTAACTAACCATTTGACTTTGGATATGTTACTTAAACTTATACTCTGCCTCAGTTTCTCTGTGAGTAAACTGAAGGTAATAATCTGAGCCACCACGTTACATAGTTCCAGAGAGTTGTCATTCACATGGGCTATAGTATGAGCGGTACCTTCTGGTTTTGTGCAATATGGTAGCTCAGATAATAACAGTATGTATCTCATAAGGGACTTATGGGATTTAAATGATGTGATATACAAAGAGTACTTAAGAGAGTGCTTGGTAGCAAGAGTAGCAAGTACTCAATAAATGTTAGCTATTATTATTATTATTATTATTATTATTATGAGATGGAGTCTAGCTCTGTCACCCAGGCTGGAGTACAGTGGTGTGATCTTGGCTCACTGCAACCTCTGCCTCCTGGGTTCAAGCTATTCTTCTGTCTCAACCTCCCAAGTAGCTGTGATTACAGGCACCTGCCACCACACCCAGCTAATTTTTGTATTTTTAGTAGAGACGAGGTTTCATCATGTTGGCCAGACTGGACTTGAACTCCTGACCTCAAATAATCCTCCTGCCTTGGCCTCCCAAAGTGCTGGGATTACAGACATGAGTCACCACGCCAGGCCCAGCTATTATTATTATGAATTTGCAAACTAAGATTTTTCTAAAAGCTTTCACTGGAATGTTTATGTATTCCCATCCAATGTTTGTATTTCTTTAAAAATATGTCTGGACTGGGAATGAACTGCAGATTCTCCAGTGTTCATATAAAATTAAAACATGTTATCAGAAGGTAATATAGGTAATCAGAAAGTATTATATTGCAAATAAGTTTTCTTCAAATTTGGTAGATCTACAAAAATTTTATTTGGCATATGAAATCTCCCTAGCTTACCTGGCCTTTATGATCTTGTAAAAAAAAAAAAAAAACCAAAAAGAAAAAAATCTCCCTAAGCTGTATTTATAACCGTCTTCCACATCACCTGCTGTTGCTAACCATATACTGTACACCACTTTCACACTACCTTCTCTTTAATACTCTCACTATTTGTATAGTGTATTATGGCACATAAAGGAGATTACATGGAGAGATTACCATTTGAGTGACACAACTACATAACAAAAAAGCAACTTGGATATAAACTTGTAAGATAGAGAACACTCTTCTTATAAATGGCTAGGAATGTCAAGCAGGCATACCACAAGTGTGGGATATAACTAGTCACTTTGGCAGACATGGGTTTTAGAGGAATTAACTAGGAAGGGGTGTTTCAAGAAAGCGGACCCACAGGAGTGGGTACTACCAAGGCTCATATAGGAGATGATAAGCAAAATAGTCTTGACCAAAGATTTTTTTAAAAAATAATTGTAGGCCAAGGCCAGGCACAGTGGCTCGTGCCTGTAGTCCCAGCTTTGGGAGACTGAGGCAGGAAAATCGCTTGAGCCCATGAGTTTGAGATCAGCCTGGGCAACATGGCAAAACCCCGTCTCTACTAAAAATACAAAACAAAAATTAGTCAGGTGTGGTAGTGCGTGCCTTTATACCCAACTACTAGGCGGGCTTAGGTGGGAGGAGCACCTGAGCCCAGGAAGTGGAAGCTACTGTGAGTCGTGATCATGCCATTACACTCCAGCCTGGACACTGGGAGAGAGACCCTGTCTTCATAATAAAAATAATAATTATAATAATAATAATTATAGAGACAGGATCTCACTATGTTGCCCAGGCTGATCTGGAACTCCTGGCCTCAGGCAGCGTTCCTGCCTCTGCCTCTCAAAGTGCTAGGATTACAGGCATGAGCCATGGGGCCAAGCCCTTGACCAGAGATTTAAGAGCTGCGATAAAGAGTAGTGAGTGACTGGGGAAATTGTTGGATCATTGGAATGGCAGCCATGAATTTACATTTGAGTTGCCAGACACGAGGTGGACCACTTAAGCAGAGGATTAAAAGGAAAAATAGCCTTTGGGGAAGGTTTTGGAAAATGTGATAATATGCTAGGTTCTAGGAACACAGTGGTGAGTAAAACAAGCATAGTGCCTGCCCCCATGGGTCTTATACTCTGGTTTTCTTAAGTAATGTGTACTAGAGCTGGGAGAAACTGGAAGACAGAGGAAAACCAACAAGGATGTTGGTGTGGTAATTCAGATGTGAGGTCATGAGTTTGGACCTGTCTTCAAGGAAAAAGAAGCTGAAGAACTTGATGCCTGATTAGAAAGAACTTGGGGCCGCACACGGTGGCTCACACCTGTAATCCCAGCACTTTGGGAGGCCGAGGTGGGCGAATCACAAGGTCAAGAGATTGAGACCATCCTGGCCAACACAGTGAAACCCCGTCTCTACTAAAAATACAAAAATTAGCTGGGCATGGTGGCACATGCCTATAGTCCCAGCTACTCGGGACGCTGAGGCAAGAGAATTGCTTGAACTCGGGAGGCAGAGGTTACAGTGAGCCGAGATCACGCCACTGCACTCCAGCCTGGCGACAGAGTGAGACTCCGTCTCAAAAAAAATAAATTAAAAAAAAAAAAAAGAACTTGGGAGTGTTGGAAGAATATGACTTGAACCTAAGCTTCTGTGCTGAAGAAATATATATGGAAGCTGGGAGAAAGAAAACAAAATTTGGATTTGACAGGACAAAATGGTTCATATTTTATTTATTTTTTTGAGACAGTTTCACTCTTGTTGCTCATGCTGGAGTGCAATGGCGCGATCTCCGCTCACTGCAACCTCCGCCTCCTGGGTTCAAGCAATTCTCCTGCCTCAGCCTCCCAAGTAGCTGGGATTACAGGCATGCACCACCATGCCTGGCTGATTTTATATTTTTAGTAGAGACGGGGTTTTACCATGTTGGTTCAGGCCACTCTTGAACTCCTAACCTTAGGTTATCCACCTGCCTCAGCTTCCCAAAGTGCTGGGATTACAGGTGTGAGCCACTGCACCTGGCCAAAATAGCTTATATTTTAAAGATAGCTCAAGAAAGGATAAAACAACAAAGAGACTAATAACCCACATTTTTTTAATGAAGGACTTTAATGGACATTTCTCTTAAAATATATGAATAGCCAACAAGCACTTGAAAGGTGTTCAACATTGTTAGACATTAAGGAAAGGAAAATTAAATCAAAACCACAGTGAGAGTCAGCTGCAGTGGCATGCACCTGTAATTCCAGCTATTCCAGAATAGTTGGCATAATAATTTTTAAAATAACAAGTATTGGCGAGGATATGGAGAAATTGAAACCTCATATGCACATTGCCAGTAGGAATGTAAAACGGTATAGCCACTGTGGAAATCAGTTTGACAGTTCCTCAGAAAGTTAAATGTAGAATTACTATATGACCCAGCAATTTCACTTCTAGATTTGTATTCAAAAGCATTGAAAACAGGAACTCAAACAGATACTTGTACACCAATGTCCATAGTAGTATTATTCAAATATACAAAAGGGTTAATGGCAATAGCCCAAGTGTCCATCAAAATGTGGTATATCCATGCAGTGGAATATTCAGCCATAAAAAAGAATGAAGTTCTGATGTGTGCTACAATATGGATGAACCTTGAAAACATGATACCAAGTGAAAGAAGCCAGACACAAAAGAACAACTATTGTATGATTCCACTTATATGTAATGCCTAGGATAGGCAATATCTAGGATAGGCAAATTCATAGAGACAAAAAGTAGATTAGAGATTACCTTGGGCTGGGAGGATAGGAATATCTTAGTCTATTTGTGCTGCTATAGCAGAATACTTGAGGCTGGGTAATTTATAAGGAACAGAAATTTATCTCTCATAGTTCTGGAGGCTGGGAAGTCTAAGATCAACGAACCAGTAGGCTGTATGTCTTATAAGGACCCAGTCTCTGCTTCCAAGATGGTGCCTTGAACACCGTATCCTCTAGAGGGGAGGAACATTGTTCCTCACATGGCAGAAGAGCAGAAGAAAGAGAGGGCACTACTCCTGCAACCCTTTCTTACAGCAACATTAATCCATTTATGAGGGCAGGACCCTCGTGACCTAAAAGCCTCCCAAAAGGCCCCACCTCCTAATACTGTTGCATAGAGGATTAAGTTTCAACACGAGTTTTGAGCGAGGCCGAAACGGGTGGATCACCTGAGGTCAGGAGTTCAAAACTAGCCTGGCCAACATGGTGAAAACCCGTCTCTAATAAAAAAAAAACCAAAAAACAAAAAACAAAAATTAGCCAGGTGTGGTGGCGAGCACCTGTAATCCCATCTATTCAGGAGGCTGAGGCAGGAGAATCACTTGAACCCGAGAGGTGGAGGTTGCAGTGAGCTGAGATCATGCCATTGCACTCCAGCCTGGGCAACAGGAGTGAAATTCAGTCGCAAAAAAAACAATAATAATAAGCTAAGAAATTAAAAACAAGACCTTTTCATTTCTTAGTTCCTATATTTTGTGGAGGGAAACAGGCATCATAGGATGTTGCCAGTTGGAGATGATATTAGTGCATACTTTCTGATTTCAGTCACGTGAGATTGTGACGTGTTAGAAAACACTGTGTAGATATTTAATGACTGATGTAATTATCACATTGTTTCCATACATTAAATTTTGAAAGTCAACATGGAAAAATTTATTCATTCAGATGAAATATCTGTCTCCTCCTTTATCCTGTAAGCCAACAAATAGAACTTTTCGTCATGAGGTAATGAATGTGGCAAGTGACTGCCTACCATGAATACATTCCAGACTTCTGACAGAGGAGGAATTGTGTTGAGCCCTCTAAGTAAACTTGTGATCCTCTCAGTCACCTCTCAACTATTGAAGGGCCGATTATCCAGTTCCTGGATTTACACAGACCTTTTGCTTTTCTTCTTTCTCTGCAATTTTTCTCTCTCTTTCCCTCCAAATCAGATCTCATTATTACCTCAAAAGGAAAAATGGTGCTCTAAGAGACATATTGACTGATTTAATTTGAAAAAGTTGGCAGTATTTTGGGCCTGCTAAACTGTTTCTTGATGGGAAGAATATTATAAATATTGACTAGAAGTTAGGGGTTATCTATGCATTTTTTCCCTTCTTCCTTTTTTTTGGAGTACATAGTAGGTATATGTATTTATGGGGTACATGAGATGTTTTAATACAGGCCTGCAATGTGAAATAAGCACATCATGGAGAATGGCTTATTCATCCCCTATGCATCTTAATTATTTCATTAGCCATAACTATAGGAGGTTAATGTATATATAGATACTTTATAAACAGCCTAAATAGATCGATTTATTAATGTCTAAATCATAATTTGTACTTCACAAGTGAGAAAGGAAAACCATAGGTTTAAGACCCCAGACCCATGTTGCATTTCACTGGCTGACACGGTTTAGTGAAAATGGTGAGACTTGAGCAAGATGCATGGAAATCCATATATATATATAAAGATGCATGCTCAATCCATATATATTTTTTTAAGTGTTAGGCTTAGATTAGAGTAGAGGGGAGAAAAAGATATTTCGAGAAAGGGAATGATACCAGTGAAAGCACAGAGAAGGGCTGAGAACTTACCGCCCATACAGGGGAGTGTAAAGAAGCTGCCTTGGTAGGGCAGAGAGCTGTAAAAAATAAGGTGCAGCTGCAATAAAAGAGGCTTTGAAGAGAAGGCACGGGACTTAGAACTTGACTCAGCCGGAAGTACGCTGAGGGTTTGGCTTCTGAGAAGAATGACATGAAGAAAGTACTGCTTAGGAAGGATTGGCCAGGCAGCAGGACTGCAGGAGGGAACGGAGGAGAGGGACAGGCATCAACCTGTTGTGATTACCTCTGTGACATCTATTTCCTTGGTCTGGAACTGTGCCACCTTTCAACAAAGCCTGAATTTGGTTTTGGTTTCACATCCTACTTTCAAAAAGTTTTAATCCAGGAGTAAGAGAAAAGGAAATTCACTTGTTTTGAGTCCTTATTCTAGTGCACCAGACACTGCTAGAAGCTTTCCATGCATCTTGCTCAATCCACACAAACCAACTCTGTGGAGACAGCTGTTATTAGCCCCATTTGAGAGAGGAGAAAATTGAGGTTGGTAACTTGCCTTTGGTCACATAGCTGGGAAATGACAGGATCAGATTTCAAACCCATGTCTGACTTCAAAGCTCTTGGTCTTTCCACTGTACCAAGACTTTCAGAGTCTGGGGGTAAAATAAAACTGCTGTGTTAACACATTGTGTTTAATGTTTATTAAGATAGTCAGTTGGATTTTTAAATATCATCATCTCAACCTAAAAATGCTACCTTTCCTAGACCTAAACGTTGTCTCTCTGCTTAGCTCGTCAGCCGTCTATGAAAGGGGGAGGCACACTCCCTCCATCATTTTCAGAAGACATGAGGAGGCTGCCTTGTCTCCATTGCCGCCTTCTGTGGAGGACGCAGGATTACCTTCTTATGAACAGGCAGTGGCACTGACCCGAAAACACAGTGTTTCACCACCACCTCCATATCCTGGGTACACAAAAGGATTTAGGGTATTTAAAAAATCTATGTCTCTCCCATCTCACTGACTACCTTGCCATCTTGGTATAAGAAATTTGTGTTATTTGATAGGCCGGGCACAGTAGCTCATGCCTGTAATCCCAGTACTTTGGGAGGCCAGGAGTTCAAGATCAGCCTGGTCAACATGGTGAAAACTGTTCTCTACTAACAATTCAAAAATTAGCTAGGCATGGTGGGGCATGCCTGTAGTCCCAGCTACTTGGGAAGCTGAGGCAGGAGAATTGCTCGAACCTGGGAGGCGGAGAGGTTGCAGTGAGCTGAGATCACGCCACTGCACTCCAACCTGGGCGACAGAGCAAGACTCCATCTCAAAAATTAAAAAAATAATAATAAAAAAAAGAAGAAGGAGGAGAAATTCATGTTATTTGAATGGTTTGTTCTCCCTAAACCAAAAAAGACATGACTAGCCAACTTTTTATGACAAACTGCGAGGAATAGAGGAAGAATAAGTCCATGTACTATACCACAGAAGTTCTGTCTGCATCTTGGACCTGAATTTGACCATTATCAGCTTGACAAGAGATTTTTTGACTCTATATCCTTGCAGTTAAGAAGAAAGCACTTTTTTGTAATTTTTTTTAATAGTTCAAAAAAATCTTTGTTATAAAGAGCATAGGTAGAATTAGTGAACTCTGTGGATCCTTTGTACAGATAAAGGTTGTAGATTTCTTGTGTTGAATATTAAAAAAGCAAGAATGTCCAACCATTAAGATTATCCAAAGTCAGGCTGGGTGCGGTGGCTCACGCCTGTAATCCCAGCAATTTGGGAGGCAGAGGTGGGTGGATCACCTGAGGTCAGGAGTTTGAGACCAGCCTGGCCAACATGGTGAAACCCCGTCTCTACAAAAATACAAAAAAAATTAGCCGGACATGATGGTAGGTGCCTGTAATCCTAGCTACTGGGGAGGCTGAGGTGGGAGAATCGCTTGAACTCGGGAGGTGGAAGTTGCAGTGAGGCGAGATTGCACCATTGCACTCCAGCCTGGGTGACAGAGCAAGACTCCGTCTCAAAAAAAAAAAAAAAAAAAAAAAAAATTATCCAAAAATATATTGGACTCTTTCTTAGGATTTTTTTTGGCGGGGGGTTAGAAATACTTCACAGAATTTGACATTTCAGTATAAATCTGTGACCTTAATATAATCACTTGGTTTTATATGTTAAATTATTGCATAGCAGTCATCATATTTTGCAGGGTTTAATTCTTAACTCTTGCTGTCAGACATGTTTTATTATAGATAGTGGGGTCAGTAGTTTTCTTGTTCTAAAAAATACTATTTGCTATGAAGTTAGTTCTTCAGAGGATACAGGGTTGCAATGAAAAGGATTTGCAAGGGTTGTTATGCTATCAAATAAACAAACAGACCTCAAATCTAGGAGACACTAGAACTTAATGAAGTTGCCCCTGTTACTGATTAGTAAATACTCCCATCTTTGTTGCAAAATTATCTCCCTATATAACTACATATGATTATTTTGAAACTTGTTAAACTTCATAAATAATAGTTTGAGAATCTGGAAAAAGTAATTTGCTTTTCTCCTCTTAAAATAATATTGATTAATGTTACCAGAAACCTTTTGCATCTCTTAATATGTCTGAACACAAAAGGAAAACACCATAATCATTTAAACCCATTCTTTGCCTCTTCTTCTAAATCATATGTATAACCAGTTTTTCCTTAAGAATGTAGCAGCATATAAGCTATGAATTTCTGGAGTATGTGCACACAAATTTATCTGGGTGGGTATGTAGGTATATGTGAGTTTGTTTCCTCTTCCAGGAGCTCAAGAAATAACATACTCCTGGAAAATGGAATAGAAATTTCTGTGCTTTATTTTTTTTCCAGGCATTACATTTTCTTATCATTTAGGATCATTTATAAATGATCATTATTTATTTTGTTTTATAATTTTTACAAGAGTGAGACTGCAAACCCACATGTTTGATAACACCTACCAAATTAAAAGTTTAGAAAGTATAAATCAGATTACAGTGCATGTGTGAGTGTATGTCTCTCTTTTAAGATGCATCATTTTAAGGCAGATAAAAGTAAGTCCTTAATCATTACAGACTGCCAAAGACTTTATCCTTTTAGATTCTCAGTCTCTTTGTTGTGTGTTGCAAGTAAATCATCTAGCAACATTTACATTTAATTAGGAAATCTAACTTGCTTTTAAAAGTTACCCAGGTTGCGTATAAAAATCTTGCTATTTGTTGTGTCTTGGCTTTACATAAGCACTTTTGCTCATGTGACTTCGCACTTTGCACTTATTTTAATCCTCTTTAAAGGGCTACAGGCAAATTCTACTTTGCTATAATCACACTAAGGCATGGAAGAATAGCTTGCCCAAAATCTAGCAGGTTGGTGACAACTGGGTTTAGAATGAGTGAGCACACTTTTCTAGTCCCATGTCATGTGTATAAAATTACACTGCCTCAAATTATGAAATTCAGGGATCTTGTACGTAATTCTAAGTTTGGGACAGAAATTTACAAGCATTTCTCATATATACGTACATTTATATATGTACATGTTACATATATTTAGATGTATTCTCATATACATATGAAACACATTTATGATGAATAGAATTATAAGATATGTATGCATCTTTTACTGAATCATAATTTGAAATATTCCATGAATTCATTTACTTCTATTGACTCCCAAAATTCTAACTGCAAGCTAGCTTCAGAACCTGTGACAACGCCACCCACCCAAGCAGCTGCCTGGATTTGTCTACTGCTATCATTTTGTGTAAAGCAGTTGCTCTAACTTGATTGAGTCTAGAATTCATCATTAAGATTGTGATATTTATAAAGCATCCAATGTGGAGATCATGATACTTTAAATATAAAAAGTAAAATATGATAGAATTATTATTGACAAATGCTTGTAATGATTAAAGGAAAGTATCTCAACATTGTATCAGTCACATATATTTCTGTTGCTTTCACCATTTGCTATTTCTGTTGTAAGTTTGGTGGTAGATTTGTTGTTTTGTTTGGTTTATCTGTTTTGTTTGTGTTTTGTCTTCCAGCAATTGATTAGTGTTAATCATTAAATCTATTTTGACACGAGGTTTTATATATAATTAGATCAGTTTTCCACTTTATGACAATTAAGAAATTAGTAAAATGTGGATATAAAAGGAGAACTGGATTGAAAAAGACAAATACACATTTACAAGGTTATGCCTTCGGTAGGACAGACAATTCTATATAGAATATTCTCTTTTGATAATGAAAAAAAGTTAGAGAGCGCAAACTTTGGCTATGTCAAAATATTTTTATTTTTAAGTTTTTGCGACAAGGTCTTGCCGTGCCACCCAGGCTGGAGTGCAGTGGTACAATCACAACTCACTGCAACCTGAACCTCGGGGCTCCCGCGATCCTCCCACCTCAGCCCCCTGAGTAGCTGGGACTACCAGTGCGCCTCAATACACCTGGCTAATTTTTGTGTTTTTTGTAGAGACAGGATTTCACCATGTTGCCCATGGTGGTCTCCAACTCCTGAGCTCAAGCAATCCGCCCACCTCGGCCTCTCAAAGTGCTGGAATTACAGACATGAGCCACCACACCGGCCTGCTGTGTCAAAGTTTTGCATCTTTTTTTTTTTTTCCAGAAGTCTCGCTCTGTCCCCCAGGCTGGAGTGCAGTGGAGTGATCATGGCTCACTGTAACCTCCGCCTCCCAGGTTCAAGCCATTCTCCTGCCTCAGGCTCCTGAGTAGGTGGGATTACAGGCACCTGCCACCACACCTTGCAAATGTTTGTATTTTCAGTGGAGACAGGGTTTTGCCATGTTGGCCAGGCTGGTCTCAAACTCCTGACCTCAGTTGATCCGCCTGCCTCGGCCTCCCTAAGGGCTGGGATTACAGGCATGAGCCACCGTGCCCGGCCCCAAGTTTTGCATCTTTTAATGCCCTCTGAGCGAATACATAGAGAAAACTCTCAGAACAATTAAAAACTGCAGAGCAACAGTTCTTCCATGTCTTAGGTTTCAAGCCCGCCTCTAAAATTCTAATCCATAGTTTTCTACTTCTCAGATAATTCATGTGTGTATACTCTTCCTAGATGTACAGGAGACTTTTTAATGCTAAAAGGTTTGTCAGTGCTTAACAAAAACTCAATTTCACATTACTCATATTGTTTTTGTTTTAACTGAATGTGAATTAAATTTTTGTTAGTTATTTGATTTGGAATGTTATGTATGCCATTAACACTATTAGGGGAATCTCTAGCATTTCTGTATTTTTAAAGAATTTAATTCTTGTGTAGGTTCTGCCTGTGTGGTCATTTTAAAACAAGTGTGACATATATCAGTACCTTCATTCTTTTATATTGTGTGTCTCCTCCAACTTTTTTTGTTTTTTGAAAAATGTTTCTCTAACACTTCAACAGTTTAAGGTATTTCAATACACGTGTATCAGTATTTTTGTGATCTGAAAAAGCAACCAATTTTTTAAATTCATATTTTTCCTAAAACTTTATTATGTTTTTATTTTAAATAAACTTTATACCAAGTGAATATTTATTGCTTGTTTCATTTAAGCATTCTTCCTCATATAATGACATACAATGAAATATATTATATTAATTAAATCTGAACAACACATTGTGTGTTTTCCAGACAATATTTATGGCATGATGTCGATGTATATCTTTCACCCAATGGGGCTAGCATTCTATTTAGACAATTTAGTTGCAGTTGTGAACGTGGTATTTTCTTTAACAAAATTTTAATATTTAATATATTGTTTGAGGCAAATATATTACTCCTTAATACTAAAGTTATTTTTTGAGCTATATCTATACATAATTGAAAAAAATCAGTAGTAATGTTATACTAAATTATGAGTGATACAGCAAGACTTCCAGCTTAAAAGAAGTAATACAAAGTATCATACACGTAAGTGAACATTGATTATTATTCAGTATTACTTAATGTTAAACATTTAGACTACCTTAAATTTTTTTGGATCTAAATGAGTTGACATAAATGTTAATATTTATACTCCTTAAAATTACTTTTATCAAGAGAATGAGAAGACTTCTCCCAGTCTTCTCATTTGTGATAAGATATTTGCAAAGACATGTATGATAAAATGTGTCCAAAAGTAAACAAAGACCTCTTACAACTCGACAACAAGAAAACAAGTGAGCCAATTTAAAAATGGGCAAAAGACTAAGACATTTCACCGAAGAACAGATGCAGATGGCAAGAAAGCATATGAAATGATGTTTGACATGATAGGGGATTACAAATGAAAGCAACAGTGAGATGTCACTACACACCTATTAGTATGCCCCAAATCTAAAACACGAACACCACAAAACATCCTGTTGGGGAGGATGTGGAACAACAGGAACTCTTGTTCATTGCTGGTGGGAATGCAAAACGGTATAGCCACTTTGGAAGACAGTGGTAGTTTCTTACAAAATTAAACATATTCTCACCATATCATCCAGCAATCATGCTCCTTACTATTTACCCAATAGAGTTGGAAACTCATGCCCACACAAAAACCTGCACACAGGTGTTTGTAAGCAGTTTTGTTCGTAATTGCCAAAACTTGGAAGCAACCAAGATGTTCTTAAGTAGGTGAATGGATAAATAAACTGTGGCACATCCAGACAATGGAACAAAAAAGACTTTTGAATTCTTTTTTAGAGACAAGGTCTCGCTCTGTTGCCCAGGCTGGAGTGCAGTGCCGCAGTCATCGCTTACTGAAGCTCACTGCAGCCTCAAACTCCTGGGCTCACGTGATCTGCCCAGCTCAGCCTCTGGAGTCTCTGGGTTTACAGGCTCTAGGAGTATGACTCTTTTAGATTCCACATATAAGTAAGATCATACGGTATTTGTCTTTCTAGGCAATGCGAGTTAGCATGTATTGAACACTATACTAGTTTTCTATTGCTTCATAACAAAATACCACAAATTAGTAGCTTCAAACAACACACATCCCACAGTTTCTATCAGTCAGAGTCCAGGCACAGCTTAGCAGAGTCCTCTACTTAAGTTTTGACAGGGTCGGAATCAAGGTGTCGGCCAGGGTTGGAGTCAAGGTGTTTTCATCCGGAGGCTTTGCTATAGAAACCTCCACTGTGAAAACTCTCTTGAGTTATTAGCAGAATTCATGCTGATGCATCTGTAAGACTGAAACCCTTTATGGGCAGGACACAGTAAGGCAACCATAGCTCCAAAAGCAGCCTGCGGTTCCTAGAAGCTACCTGTAGTTCCTTGCCACATCAGCTTCCTCCGCATGGCCCTCACTCTGTCAAGCCGGCAAAGAGACCTCTAGAATGTGCCTGCTGCAAAATGAAGCCTTATATAATATGACATCTTCAAGAGTGACATCTCATCACCTTCTATTAGTTAGAAACAAGCCATGGGTTTTATTAACTCATCGGGAGAAGATTCTACAAAGGAGTAAATACCAGAAGTGAGCAAGCCCTGAGAATCACTTTAGGTTCTGTCCACCAAAGGCCCTATCATGTGCCTGTTTCTAGGCCTTCATGTGCCTTCCATATGGTCTTTTCTTTCATATAAGCATATTTAAAAAGTCTTTCAGGCCAGGCGTGGTGGCTCATGCCTGTAATCCCAGCACTTTGGGAGGCTGAAGTGGTTGAATGACCTGAGGTCAGGAGTTGGAGACCAACCTGGCCAACATGGTGAAATTCCATCTCTACTAAAAATACAAAAATTAGCCGGGCATGGTGGCTTAAGCCTGTGATCCCAGCTACTTGGGAGGCTGAGGTAGGAGAATCACTTGAACCTGAGAGGCAGAGGTTGCAGTGAGCCGAGATTGGGCCACCGCACTCCAGCCTGGGTGACAAAGCAAGATCTTGTCTCAAAAAATAAATAAATAAATAAATAAATAGTCTTTCAACTGTAAAGTGACATAAATATATAACACCTAATGCTAATATCTTAATGTTTCTTGAAAACTTTGTGACATCTCACTATTTACTCATTTTACCTGTTCATTTTTCTACAATTCTTAGCATTAAATAGCCATAAACTGATTAAAGTGCTTATATCAGAGACAATAAACTGAGAGCAGCTTGGGAAACTGGTCCTACTCCTTAGCTGACCAAGGCAGATTCACCTAGATGGAAAGGAGCTGAAGAAGATCTGATCAAACCCACAGTCCTAACATATCCCTGAATGTCTTCTTTACCCCACATTTGATTTATAATATGGCTGTATATCGTGTTCTAGGTTAATAATCATTTCCTTTGGCATTTTGCAGATATTCCTCTAATATCTTCTAGCGTTTGATTGCAAAAGAATTCTAACAATATTCTGATTTCATGACTTTGCACATGGCCCTTTATCCCACTGGAACTTTTCAAATATTTTCGTCCCTGGTGATCTCAAATTCATGATTCTGTCCAGGCATGGTGCCTCATGCTTCTAATTCCAACTCTTTAGGTAGGCTTGAGCCCATGAGTTTGAGACCAGCCTAGGCAACATAGTGAGATCCTGTCTCTACAAAAAAAAATTTTTTTAATTAGCTCGGTGGTACAAACTCCATACTACTCTGGAGGCTGAGGTGGGAGGATCGCTTGAGCCTGGGAGGTTGAGGCTGCAGTGAATCGTGATTGGGTCGCTACACTCCAGAATGAGCAAGAGAGCAAGACAGTGTCTCAAAAAAAAAAAAAAAAAAAAGAAAGAAAGAAAAGAAAAAGAAAGCTGGGTGCGATGGCTCATGCCTGTAATCCCAGCACTTTGGGAGGCCAAGGCAGGCGGATCTCTTGAGCTCGAAGTTCAAAATCAGCCTGGGAAACACAGTGAAACAACATCTCTACCAAAAATACAAAAAAAAATTAGCCAGGCGTGATGGTGCCTGCCTGTGGTCCCAGCTACTCGGGAGGCTGAGGCAGAAGGGTCAACTGAGCCTGGGAGGCAGAGGTTGCAGTAAGCCAAGATTGCACCATTACATTCAAGCCTGGATGACGGAGTGAGACCCTGACTCAAAAAAAAAATTATGATTCTGAGGCTTGGGATAAGTTTTCATTTATTGTTCATGGCACCCAATGCCTCCCTTTACTCTAGAGATCCGTGCCTTCCAATTCCAGGAAATATTCTTGTGTAGTTTTTTGCTAGTTTCCTTACCTTTGTTTTCTCTGCTTTTTCTGTGATTCATATTGGCTGAATATTGTACTTCCTGGACTGATCCACTATTTTCCATTTCCTTTCTATTCCACTTTCGGCATAACTGTAACTGAACCCAGCTTCAACTGCTTGCTGCTGAAAAGCCAGACACAAGAGACAAGGGTTGATGGGAGGAAACCACGTTCATTCAGAAAACCAGCAAAACTGACAAGATGGTGAACTAGTGTGCTAAAGCACCATCTTAAATTTTCAAGGTTGGCTGGAAAGTTTTTATGGGAGGGGAATAAAGCAAAGAGGAGGAGGTTGGGATCAAAAGGTGAGCAAGGACTGCAGATACCTGGGCACCAGCGAGGGTCAGAGGATGTTGGAAACTTCTTTGTCCTTGGTCAGTTCACAAGGCACTCCTGTAAATCTTTAACAAAACATAGTTAGTTGTTTTGATAGTTACCCTTTAATCCCAGACTTAGTTGTAAAAATTACATGATTATGTTTTTGCATATTATTTCAGTGCTCTAAAATTAGCTGGAATGGGGAAAGGCCACTTAAACAAAAATTGACTTAGTTATGTTAGTTCTTTGCTATTTCACTGTTAACAATTCTCCACTGTCAAAGGTTCATTCCACAATCTTGTGGAATTAGGGACAATGGGATGTTGTCTCTCATCTGGCTACTCCCTGTTGAACAGGGCTGATGTGGGGCAACTGTGAAATGAAACCATTTAACTTGGTAGCAAGCTGACGTTCAGGTCCTTGTTCCTTTCAGGTTTTTAGGAGGACCTGATCTCCCAGTTGAGAAGGATGTAGGGCCATGTTTGTGGGATAAGTGATCCTGCTAGAAGCAAACTCATGAATAGAATTCAGTATAGTGCCTAGAGTCTTAACATATTTGGCAATTGCTAAATTATTTATTTCGAGTTTGGTTCATTTTTTTTCAGTTTTTCCCATTGATCATGGTCTCCAAGATGACAATCTAAAGGTTAAAGGAAGGAGCACGTCAAAGTTTTCCCTGACATTTTCATAACCATCAGAGTCTTCTGTGAATCAGGGCATAGATAGGTATTAGCTATAGAATATGTGGCCCCCATATTCATAAGTTAATACACCTATTCCTCACTGTCAATTGTAGCCAGGGCTCCTGTGGGGATATGATGACAGGTTGGCAAAATATACATATTTAGCAGGTTACAGAAGGAACTATAAATATTTATGAAGGTGGTCCTGACACATACATATTGTACAAACATATATGTAACATACGACCCATGTTTTCCTTGGAGTGGAGACTTAACTCTTGCCTGGCATGGCCTTAGGTCTTATTTATACTTTGGTATCTTATTGCCACAAAGAGTTTGTTATGTTTTAATGTTAACTCTGGTCAGTTGCTGTGTCTAAACCACAAAAGGAAAGGGGTATAATAAGGTGTGTCTGACCTCCTGTCCTCTCATGGCTGGGAACTATGTTTTTTTTTTTTTTAGTTTTTTTCTTGGGGGTTCACTTGGTCAAGGGGGATCCATTTGATTGGTGGGGTGCTTAGGACTTTATTTTTTAGTTTAAATTTCTGTTTTTTGATCAAGATATGCCAGAGGCAGCATCAATGGCTAAACTTTTATTTTGTCCCATGTTGTTGCCAGGATGGTGTGGCTACCTGTCCCAGGTCCATCATGTCCTTTGGTGGGATCCCTATGGCCAAGGGACTTAGAGTAAAAAACTTATAGCCAATTAATCATTCTAAACCAGGTGGGAATGGAGGTGAGTAGACACTTAACCCTTAACACCCTTTTAAGTAACATAAGAGCCAAAAACCAAAAACCAAAAGGCAAGGTTACAAAATTGACTTATCTAAAAGCTTTACATGTTGAAAGAATTAGCACTGTTTATTTGATTTTGAGGACATTTGTCAAAGAGGTAAAAATCCTCAAAATATTTGATAAAAACAGAATAGTTATTCATTTAACCAAGAATGACAGTCAAAATACTTTAAGAGCAATAAAAAAGTGACATGAAGGTACAAATTTTAACCCTTTTATTTATTTTTATTTTTTTGAGATAGGGTCTCACTCTTGCCCAGGCTGGTATGCAGTGGCACAATCTCGGCTCACTGCAAATTCTGCCCCCAGTCTCAAGCCTCCCACCTCAGCCTCCCCTGAGTAGCTGGGACCACAGGCGTGCACCACCACACTCAGCTATTTTTTAATATTTTTTTGTAGAGACAGGGTTTCACCATGTTGCCCAGGCTAGTCTCAAACTCCTAAGCTCTAGCGATCTGCCTGCCTTGGCCTCCCAAAGTGTTGGAATTACAGGCATGAACCACTGTGATTGGCCTTATCTCTTTTAAAGCTCAAGTTTCCTAAGGAAGCAAAAAATTAATACAGACAATATAGGAATTATCTTTTTAATTTTATTTTTATTTTTTTGAGGCAGAGTCTTGCTCTGTTGCTCAGGCTGGAGTGCAGTGGCACTATCCCAGCTCACTGCAACCTCCACCTCCCAGGTTCAAAGGATTTTCCTGCCTCAGCCTCCCAAGTAGCTGAGACTATAGGTACGTGCTACCACACCTGGCTAATTTTTATATTATTAGTAGAGACGGGATTTTGCCATGTTGTCCAGGCTGGTCTCGAACTCCTGACCTCAAGTGATCTGCCCACACTGACCTCCCAAAGTGCTGGGATTACAGGCATAAGCCACTGTGCCAGGCCAGGAATTATCATAATAAAATGCAAAATCTTGTTTCTTAAGCCATTTGCCAGAAAGGCAAAGAAAAACCATCTGCCGTGTGATTGCTTCTCCTTATGAGAAGCTCATTTAGATAACCTAGAAATCAAACCTGAAGAATAAAGTACCTGAACTTAATCAGACACAGGAAGAGTGTTTTCAAAGTTATGAGTATAGCATAGCAAGGGAATACATGACTCTCAGTAATTGCATGAGAAGTTTCCTAATTACATTTAAAAATTTAGACATATCAAGAAAAGTCAAGAGTACAGAATCAAGCATTGCTGTTTTAGACCTTCAAGATACCACTTTTCAGCATTAGGCCACAACAACAGTTAGAACCAGAGGAAAAAAGTTACAGAAGCTGATGAAAAAGCAGAAGGAGAGATTTCTCATTTCAGGCCTTCTCAAGAGGAGAATAAGCTGAAAGCACTGAGACACAACAAAAGCTGAACTTCTAAGATAAGAATCTGAGAAGTTTTCAAAAGAAATAGGTTTCAGAATTAAAAATCAAAATGTCTTATAATTTCACTAAGATCGGCCAGGCCTGGTGACTCTCGCCTGTAATCCCAGCACTTTGGGAGGCTGAGGCAGGTGCATCACCTGAGGTCAAGACTTCGAGACCAGCCTGGCCAACATAGTGAAACGCCGTCTCTACTAAAAATACAAAAAATTAGCTGGGCTTGGTAGCAGGTGCTTGTAATCCCAGCTACTCAGGAGGCTGAGGCAGGAGAATCGCTTGAACCTTGGAGGCAGAGGTTGCAGTGAGCCGAGATTGCGCCATTGCACTCCAGCCTGGGCAACAAGAGCAAAGCTCCGTCTTAAAAAAAAAAAAAAAAATTCACTAAGATCAAATTAATACTGGTTTTAATATAGAGGACCAATATTACAAGGACTATTATGAATAATTCTTTTTAAATTGTAGTCAACTTAATTACATACAAAATTCCTCTTGTGAATCCCCCTTCACAAACCTTATCACAACTCATACACAACACCCATGACTTGCTTGGACACTCTGATTTGTCCTACATTTTTTTCTTTTTTAAATAATCATATTACTTTAAGACAAAAATGTGCCATACAGAATCCTTTTTTACATACAATCTTTTTTTCTTTATAATCTTTTCTACCAAAAAAAAAATTTTTTTTTTTTTTTTGAGATAGAGTCTTACTCTGTCACCCAGGCTGGAGTGCAGTGACACAGTCTCGGCTCACTGAAACCTCCACCTCCCAGGTTCAAGTGATTCTCGTGCCTCATCTTCCTGAGTAGCTGGGAGTACAGCACCACCATACATGGCTAATTTTTGTATTTTCAGTAGAGACAGGGTTTCACCATTTTGGCCAGGCTTGTCTTGAACTTCTGGCCTCAATGATCTGCCTGCCTTGGTCTCCCAAAGTGCTGAGATTACAGGTGTGAGCCACCATGTCCAGCCAAAAACAAAATTTTTGTTAATTCATAACTTTTCTTATACTTTCCTCTCTTACTGGTTCCTTTCTACCTTCCTTCATAAATAACTTTTAAATAAGCTCTAAATTATATAGAATTTTTTCTCCATTAGAACATAACTTACAAAATTATGTATTAACTAGAATTTTTATTTTTAGTAACCTTAAATTTTTTTTTTTTTTTTTTTTTTTTTTTGAGACGGAGTCTCGCTCTGTCGCCCAGGCTGGAGTGTAGTGGCCGGATCTCAGCTCACTGCAAGCTCCGCCTCCCGGGTTCACGCCATTCTCCTGTCTCAGCCTCCTGAGTAGCTGGGACTACAGGCGCCCGCCACCTCGCCCGGCTAGTTTTTTTGTATTTTTTAGTAGAGACGGGGTTTCACCGTGTTAGCCAGGATGGTCTCGATCTCCTGACCTAGTGATCCACCCGTCTCGGCCTCCCAAAGTGCTGGGATTACAGGCTTGAGCCACCGCGCCCGGCCAGTAACCTTAAATTTTAATGAAAATCTAGGAAGCAAGAAATCCTGAACTGTTTATCAGATAATAGCATTTTATAGATGAAACTATGCCACAATTTTTAGAAACATGTTACCCTATACCACAAAACTTTCTTAGTTGGTAGTGAACCAGACATCCAATGAGCATTTGTTATTTAATTTAAAATAATTTTGAGACATTAAATTACATAAAAAGTTCACCTACAAGCACTTGTTACATTTACATGTATCAATTTTTTCATTTTTAACAGTTTATCTAGATTATTTTATTTCTAAAAACTGAGCTATCACAAAAAAGCTAGTCATTATTATTATTATTATTTTTTTTTTTTTTTTTTTGAGACGGAGTCTCGCTCTCTCCCCCAGGCTGGGGTGCAGTGGCGCAATCTTGGCTCACTGCAAGCTCCGCCTCCCAGGTTCACGCCATTCTCCTGCCTCAGCCTCCCGAGTAGCCGGGACTACAGGCGCCCGCCACCTCGCCCAGCCAATTTTCTGTGTTTTTAGTAGAGACGGGGTTTCACCGTGTTAGCCAGGATGGTCTCGATTTCCTGATCTCGTGATCCGCCCGCCTCGGCCTCCCAAAGTGCTGGGATTACAGGCGTGAGCCACTGCGCCCAGCCAAAGCTACTCATTATTTAAAGTTATTTTCCTATTAACCATTTTTAAAATCTGTGAACATCAAGTATTCACCTAGGTAAAAATCTTAAAGTGAAACACATGAGCAAGTTGCTAATAACTCAGAAGATTCAGGTGTTTTCATTGAACCACCAATCCTAAAATAGTCTTATGTATCAAAACATACACACACACACACACACAAAGATTATTCTCATTTTGACTTGGTTTATACTCTTATAATCTTTGTGTCAAACCCTGACATCTTAATATATCTAGCAGAGACAAATACAAAACTGTTTGGTCAATAAACTCAGATAAAAGTGTATGTTGACAATTCTGAAGACATTTTTATCTTACCAATAATTTTAAAACCAGCTTATTTATTAAAAATTTACTTAAGTCATATGAACATGAAAAACATTTGGACTTACTTAATTTATCAGTGCTCTTTTATTTATAATCCATTTCGGTACCATGTAGACACAACTTATATCATAATACATGTACAAGATACAAACACGCCTAAACATATATATACACACACGTATAAAGATCCTATAGCTTTTACCTTGGTAATCTAGCCATGAGATAGAAAGACAAACTAACCAGTTTACAAAAGATGGCTAGATCCAAATTATTTCTGACAAAATTGGAACCCGTTCACGTGGTTAAACTTTGTTTGCCTCAATTGGTAATTCAATGAAGGCTGTAGGCCAAATTTTTGGGAAAAGTCATTTTCGTGGCAGTTTATTTTTTTTCATATTTTGTATTTATTATTTATTTTATCTTTTTTTGTATTTTTTATTTATTCTTTCTGGCAGTTTATTTTTAAAACCTCTCTTACCATTTTTTCCTTCAGCTTCAAATGAGTTTCCAATGTTTACATTTTAGCTAGAACTGGCTGAACTGTATAAGAAAAACAAAATTTCCAGGTATCCTTGAATTAGTGAGCTTTATCTCAATAGCAGTAACTTAATAACAGCAGATTCAAAGTAGCCAGGAAAACAGCCAGGCACAGTGGCTTATGCCTGTAATCCTAGCACTTTGGGAGGCTAAGGCAGGTAGATTGCTTGAGCTCAGGAATGTGAAGCCAGCCTGGGCAATAGGGTGAAACTGCTACAGAAAAAAAGCAAAAATTCGCCAGGCATGGTGGCACATGCCGGTAGTCCCAGCTACTCAGGAGGCCGAGGTAGGAAGATCGCTTGAGCCCAGGAGGTCAAGGGTGTAGTGAGCTGAGACGGTGACACTGCACTCCAGCCTGGGCACCAGAGAAAGACCCCATCTCAAAACAAACACACAAACAAACAAAAACCCAAAAACCCAAAGGAGACAGAAAAGAGAGAAATAGAGAAATTTAAAAGACTCTACTTAATTCTATAGTTGCAGGTTAACCATTTGAACTCAGAATTTTCTTGCCATAATTTGCCTATCAGTTTAAAATGTGCACAAAAATGAGCCATAATGTATAACCAGCTGGAGTCCCAGAAAAATCTAGCATGCCTTTGAACTTTTCTGTTTTTAAATAATTTTTAAAAAGAAGAGAGAAGATCCAAATAAACACAATTAGAAATGATGAAGGGGGCTGGGCATGGTGGCTCAGGCCTGTAATCCTAGCGCTTTGGGAAGCCGAGGTGGGTGGATCACAAGATCAGGAGTTCAAGACCAGCCTGTCCAAGATGGTGAAACCCTGTCTCTACTAAAAATACAAAAAAAAAAAAATAGCCAGGCCTGGTGGCGGGGACCTGTAATCCTGGCTACTTGGGAGGCTGAAGCAGAGAATTGCTTGAACCTGGGAGGCGGACGTTGCAGTGAGCCGAGATCACGCCATTACACTCCAGCCTGGGCAACAGAGCAAGACTTGGTCTCAAAAAAAAAAAAAAAAAAAAGGCTGGGCACGGTGGATCATGCCTGTAATCCCAGCACTTTGGGAGGCCGAGGTGGGTGGATCACCTGAGGTCAGGAGTTTGAGACCAGCCTGGCCAACATGGTGAAACCCCATCTCTACTAAAAATATAAAAACTAGCTGGGCATGGTGGTAGGCACCTGTAATCCCAGCTACTCAGGAGGCTGAGGCAGGAGAATTGCTTGGACCCAGGAGATGGAGGTTGCAGTGAGCCGACACGGTGCTACTGCACTCCAGCCTGGGCAACAGAGTGAGACTCCGTCTCAAATTAAAAAAAAAAAAAAAAAAAGAAAGAAAGAAATGATGAAGAAGATGTTACCATTGATCCCACAGAAATTAAAATAATCATCAGGAACTACTATGAACACTTATGTGCACACAAACTAGAAAACCTAGAAGAGATGGATAAATTCCTGGATATATACACCCTCCCAAGACTGAAACAGGAAGAAATTGATCCCCCGAACAGACCAATAGCAAGCTCCTACATTGAATCAGGAATACCAACCAAAAAAAGCCCAGGACTAGACGGATTTGCAGCCAAATTCTACCAGATGTATAAAGAAGAGCTGGTACCACTCCTACTAAAACTATTCCAAAAAATTGAAAGGGAAGGACTCCTCCCCAACTCTTTCTATGTGGCCAGCATGATTCTGATACCAAAACCTGGCAGAGAAACACGTAAATAAGAAAATTTCAGGCCAATATCCTTGATGAACATGGATTCAAAAATCCTCAACAAAATTCTCGCAAGCCAAATCCAGCAGCACATCAAAAAGCTAATCTATCATGATCTAGTAGGCTTCATCCTCAGGATGCAAATTTGGTTCAACATACACCAATCAGTAAATGTGATTTAGCACATAAACAGAACTAAAGTAAAAAACCACATGATTATCTCGATAGATATAGAAAAGGCTTTTGATAACATTCAACATCCATCATGTTAAAAAACGCTCAATGAACTAGGTATTGAAGGAACATACCTCAAAATAATAAAAGCCATCTATGACAAACCCACAGCTGATATTATACCGAATGGGCAAAAGCTGGAAGTATTCCCCTTGAAAACTGGCACAAGACAAGGATTCCTCTCTCTTACTACTTCTATTCAACATAGTATTGAAAGTCCTAGCCAGAGCAATCAGGGAAGAGAAAGAAATAAAGGGCATCCTAGTAGGAAAAGAGGAAGTTAAACTACCCCTGTTTGCAGATAATGATTCTATAAGCAGAAAGCCCCATAGTCTCAGCCCTAAAGCTCCTTCAGCTGATAAACAAACAACTTCAGCAAAGTTTCAGGATACAAAATCAACATATAAAAATCACTGGCATTCCTATATACCAACAACAGCCAAGCTGAGAGCCAAATGAGGAAGGCAATCCCATTCACAATTGCCACAAAATGAATAAAATACATAGGAATACAGCTAGCCAAGGAGGTGAATGATCTGTACAATGAGAATTACAAAACATGGCTCAAAAGAAATCGAAGAAGACACAAACAAATGGAAAACATCCCATGCTCATGGATAGGAAGATTCAATATCATGAAAATGGCCATACTCCCCAAAGCAATTTACAGATTCAATGCTGTTCCTATCAAATTACCAATGACATTATTCACATAATTAGAAAAAACTATTTAAAAATTCATACAGAAAAAAAAATCCTAAGCAAAAACAACAAAGCTGGAGGCATCACATTACTCAACTTCAACCTATACTACAGGGCTACAGTAAGCAAAACAGCATGGTACTGGTACAAAAACAGACACATAGACCCAGGGAACAGAATAGAGAGCTCAGAAGCAAGGCTGCACACTTATGACCATAAGGTCTTTGACAAAGCTGACAAAAACAAGAAATGGGAAAAGATTCTCTATTCAATAAATGGTGCTAGGATAACTGGTTAGCCATATGCTGAAGTTTGAAGCTGGACTCCTTCCTTACACCATACACAAAAGTCAACTCAAGATGGATTAAAGACTTAAATGTAAAACCCAAAACTATAAAAATCCTGGAAGGCAACCTAGGTGATACCATCCTGGACATAGGAATGGGAAAAGAGTTCATGACAAAGACACCAAAAGCAATCACAACAAAACCAAAAGTTGACAAATGGGATCTAATTAAATTTAAGAGCTTCTGCACAGCAAAAGAAACTATCAAAGGAGTAAACAGACGACCTACAGAATGGGAGAAAATATCTGCAAACTATGCATCTGACAAAGGTCTAATATCCAGCATCTATAAGGAACTTAAATCTATAATAGAAAAACAATCAGGCCGAGCACGGTGGCTCATGCTTGTGATCCCAGCACTTTGGAAGGCCAAGGCGGAGAGATCACGAGGTCAGGAGTTCGAGACCAGTCTGGCCAATATGGTGGAACGCTGTCTCTACTAAAAATACAAAAAGTAGCTGGGCACAGTGGCATGCACCTGTAGTCCCTGCTACTCGGGAGGCTGAGGTGGAAGAATAGCTTGAACCTGGAAGGCAGAGGTTGCAGTGAGGTGAGATTATACCACTGCACTCCAGTCTGGGTGACAGAGCAAGACTTCATCTCAAAAAAAAAAAAAAAAAAAGAGAAAAACAATCCCATTAAAAGTGGGCAAAGGACATGAACAGATACTTTTCAAAAGACACATGTGGCCAACAAGCATATAAAAAAAAAAAAACAGTATCACTGAACATTAGAGAAATGCAAATCAAAACCACAATGAGATACCATCTTGCACAGTCAAAATGGCTATTATTAAAAAGTCAAAAAATAACAGATGCTGGTGAGGTTGCAAAGGAAAGGGAACACTTATACACTGTTGGTAAAAATGTGAATTAGATCAACCATTGTGGAAAGCAGTATGGCGATTCCTCAAAGAACTAAAAACAGAACTACTATTCGACCCAGCAATCTCATTACTGGGTATATACACCCAGAGGAATATAAATCATTCTAACACAAAGACACATGCATGTGAATGTTCATTGCAGCACTATCCACAATAGTAAAGACATGGAATCAACCTAAATGCCCATCAATGATAGACTGGGTAAAGAAAATGTGGTACCTATACACCATGGAACACTATGCAGTCATGAAAAAGAACAAGATTGTGTCTTTTTCAGGAACATGGATAGAGCTGGAGGTTACTATCCTTAGCATACTAATGCAGGAACAGAAAACCAAATCCCACATGTTCTCACTTATAAGTGGAAGCTAAATAACTCATGAGCACAAAGAAGGGAACAACAGACACTAGGGTCTACTTGAGGGTGGAGGGTGGGAGGAAAGAGAAGCAGAAAAAATAACTATTGGGTACTAGGCTTAATACCTGGGTGATGAAATAATCTGTACAACAAACCCCCATGACACAAGTGTACCTATATAACAAGCCTTCACATGTACCTCTGAACCTAAAAGTGAAAAAAAGAGTAAAAAATAAAATAAAATAAAAATAAAATAAAATAATGTGAGTAGAAATAAAGAACTACTTGTGATAAAATAATCCATCAATTTATGGCTCAAAATTAAAGTTTGTTTTAATATAATTTTAAGGTAAGCTATGTCTCAAGATAAACTAACTGAAATTCTTTTTTTTTGTTTGTTTGTTTGTTTTGTTTTCCAGACGGAGTTTCACTGTTGTTGCCAAGGCTGGAGTGCAATGGCGCGTTCTCGGCTCACTGCAACTTCTGCCTTCTGGGTTCGAGCAATTCTCCTGCCTCAACCTCTGGAGTAGCTGGGATTACAGGTGCGAGCCACCACACCCGGCTAATTTTTGTATTTTTAGTAGAGACGGGATTTCACCATGTTGGCCAGGCTGGTCTCAAACTCCTGACCTCGGGTGATCTGCCTGCCTTGGCCTCTCAAAGTGCTGGGATTACAGGTGTGAGCCACACTGTGCCAGGCCTGAAATTCTTTTAAAAAATAATAATTAAGGCCAGGCGCAGTGGCTTACGCCTGTAATCCCAGCACTTTGGGAGTCTGAGGCAGGCAGATCATGCGGTCAGGAGATCGAGACCAGCCTGACCAACATGGTGAAACCCCATCTCTACTAAAAATACGAAAATTAGCCAGGCGTGGTGGTGCGCACCTGTAATCCCAGCTACTCAGGAGGCTGAGGCAGGAGAATCGCTTGAACCCAGGAGGTGGAGGTTGCAGTGAGCTGAGATCGCCCCACTGCACTCCAGGCTGGGCAACGGAGCGAGAGTCCATCTCCAAAAATAAAAATAAAATAAAATTTAAAAATAATAATTAAGCCAGGCCCGGTGGCTCATGCTTGTAATCCTAGCACTTTGGGAGGCTGAGGCAGGTGGATCACCTGAGGTCAAGAGTTCAAGACCAGCCTGGCCAACATGGTGAAACACCATCTTTACCAAAAATACAAAAATTTGCTGGGTGTGATAGCTCCTGCCTGTAATCTCAGCTACTCGGGAAGCTGAGACAGGAGAATTGCTTGAACCCAGGGAATGGAGGTTGCAGTGAGCCAAGATTGTGCCACTGCACTCCAGCCTGGGTGACAGAGCAAGACTCCGTCTCAAAAATAAATAAATAAATAAATAATAATAATAATAATTTAAAAACTAATAAACACATAGAAACCAAAACAAATGGAGCACTCCCAAACTCATTCCTGAAAAGGGACACTGGAGAATTGTCTTTAAGAATCTTATCTTACACCAAATGGTACACAGGCAACCCATGCTAGGTCCAAATGACACAAAAGCTCAAATAGCATAGACAAAGGATTTCCAGTGTGTGCCTGGTTTGACTTACCCAGTCTTGGGGCCCATCAACTCCCTTGGATACGACTTCTTGCACCACCAAAGTGTTACAGGCTGCTGATTCCATGAAGAGGACAGAAGAGAAGGTCCCAAAAACAAAAGATTTCTCAGTTGCTGCTAGGACACCCCTGGAATCCCAGCCACAGGGGCAGCTAGCCATGAGCAGCAACTGGCACTCATAAGCGGTTGTTGCTCTGCCCGATAACATGAACAGGTAACCCCTGGTGCACTGCTGCCGCCAATTGCTCCATCCATGGAAACCAGGCAGGCTAGACCACCAGAGTGCACACAGCCCCACGTTGGGTGCCAAATTTTGTAACTGAACCTATGTTTGGCTGCTTGCTGCTCAAAAACCAGACACGAGAAATGAGGGTTGGTGGGAGGAAAAGCCAGATTTATTTGGATAGCCAGCAAAACCAATAACATGGTGAACTCATGTTTAAGAAATCATTGTGTACTCAAGGTTGTGAGGATTTTTGTTTGTTTATTTGTTTTTTTGAGACGGAGTCTCACTCTGTCGCCCAGGCTGGAATGCCATGGCATGATCTCGGCTCACTACAACCTCCGCCTCCCGGGTTCAAGCAATTCTCCTGCCTTAGCCTCCCGAATAGCTGGGACTACAGGCACACGCCACCACTCCCGGCTATTTTTTTTTTTTGTATTTTAGTAGAGACAGGGTTTCACTGTGTTGCCCAGGCTGTTCATGAACTCCTGAGCCCAGGCAATCTGCCAGCTTCAGCCTCCCAAAGTGCTGGGATTACAGATATTGGGACACCGCACCCAGCCAGAAGATTTTTTTTAATGTTTTCTTCTAGTCACTTTATAACTTCAGCTTTTACATGTAAGTCTAATTTTTATGTTTATCAGGTAGGTACTGAAGTGTATTTTCTTCCTTGCAACTATGTAGTTCTTTTAGAAACACATCTTTAGGCCAGGCGCAGTGGCTCAAGCCTGTAATCCCAGCACTTCGGGAGGCCAAGACGGGCGGATCACGAGGTCAGGAGATCGAGACCATCCTGGCTAACACGGTGAAACCCCACCTCTACTAAAAAATACAAAAAACTAGCCGGGCGAGGTGGCAGGCGCCTGTAGTCCCAGCTACTCGGGAGGCTGAGGCAGGAGAATGGACTGAACCCGGGAGGCAGAGCTTGCAGTGAGCTGAGATCTGGCCACTGCACTCCAGCCCAGGCGACAGAGCAAGACTCCGTCTCAAAAAAAAAAAAAAGAAACACATCTTTAAAAGGCTGTCCTTTCTCCACTGAATTATCGTGGTCCCTTTGCTGAAAATCAATTGATCACACGTATGGGGTTCTGTTTCACTCATCATTGTTTATCCTTATATCAGCATCACATTATCTTGATGACTGTAGCCTTGTCATAAGTCTTCAAAAGAAGTAGTCTAAGTTCTGAAACTTCATTCTTTCCCCAAAATTTTTTGGCTATTTAATACATTTAACATTTGCATACATTTTGGAATTAGCCAGTCAATTTCTAAATCAAAAGACTGCTGAAAATTTGACTAGAATTGCATTTAATTTATAGAAAATCTTACATGTGTTGAATTAAACAATCCATAGTATTTTCTTTTTTTTTTAGACAAAGTCTTGCTCTGTCGCCCAAGCTGAGTGCAGTGGTGCGATCTCAGCTCACTGCGACCTCTGCTTCCCAGGTTCAAGTGATTCTCCTACCTCAGCCTCCTGAGCAGCTGGAATTACAAGTGCATGCCACCATGCCCAGATAATTTTTGTACTTTTTGTAGAGACAGGGTTTCACCATGTTGGCCAGGCTGGTCTCGAACTCCTGACCTCAAATGATCTGCCTGCCTCAGCCTCCCAAAATCCTGGGATTACAGGTGTGAGCCACTGTGCCCAGCCCATAGTATGTTTTCTCATGTATTAAAATCTTTTAAATTTGTCTCAGCAATGTTTATAGGTTTCAGTATATAGGTGTTACGTATATTTTGTTAAATTCATCCTTAAGTACTTAATGTCTTTTTATACTGTTCCAGATGACATCTTTAAAATTTAATTTTCCAACTTTCTTTCCAAGAGAATTCCAATTATGTTTCCAAGAGAACTGAAAACGTATGTTCACATAAAAACTTGCACACAAATGTTTATAGCAGCATTATGCATAATAACCAAAAAGTGGAAACACCCAAATGTTCATCAACCTATGAGTGAATAAACAAAAAGTAGTATATACATACAAGGGGATGTTATTCAGTTATAAAAAGGAATGAAGTGCTGACACATGCCACAACATTGGTGAACCTTGAAAGCATTTCAGTAAGTGAAAGAAGCCAGACACAAAAGCCCACATATATTGGGTGATTCCATTTTTATGAAATGTCAGAATAAGCAAATCCATAAAAACAGAAAGTAGATTAGTCATTGACAGGAACTGTGGGGAGGGGTAAATGACGAACAAGTGCCAATAGATAAGAGGTTTCTTTTTAGGATGATGTAAATGCTCTAGAATTAGATACTGGTGATGGTTACACAATTTTATGTACATATTAAAAACCACTGGATGGGCACGATGGCTCATGCCTGTAATCCCAGCACTTTGGGAGGCCGAGGTCAGGAGTTCGAGACCAGCCTGGCCAACATGGTGAAACCCCGTCTCTACTAAAAATACGAAAAAACTAGCCCGGCGTGATGGGGCGTGCCTGTAGTCCCAGCTACTCGGGAGGCTGAGGCAGGAGAATTGCTTGAACCCAGGAGGCGGAGGTTGCAGTGAGCCTAGATTGTGCCACTGCACTCCAGCCTGGGCAATAGAAGGAGACTCCGTCTCAAAAAAAAAAAACAAAAAAACCCCACTGTATTGTATAATTTTAAATGGTGAGTTTTATGGTACAAGAATTATACCTCGATTAAAAAAAATTATTTTCCAATTGCTTATTGTTAGTATATAAAAATACAATTAATATTTGGTTATTGACGTTGTATCCTACGATCTTGCTAAATTCAACTTTTAATGCTATGGTTTGCATGTATTCCCCCAAAAGCATGTATTGAAAACTTAATCCCCGACGCAGCAGTGTTGGCAGCTAAGGCCTAATGACAGGCAATTAGGCCACGAGGGCTCCACCCTCATACATAGATTAGTGATGTTATCGTGGAAGTGAGTTCATTATTGTAGAAGTGGGTTCATTGTAAAAGGGTGAGTTCAGTGCCCTTTTCTCTTTCTTGCCCTCTTACCTTCTGCCATGAGATCACACAGCAAGAAGTCCCTTGCCAGCCTCTCAGTCTTGGACTTCCCAGCCACCAGAACCATGAGCCAAATAAACTTCTGTTCTTGGGCATCCTGTTACAGTAGCACAAAAGAACAAAAATAGAAAATTGGTACCGGAGAAGTGGGGTATTGTTATAACAAATACCTGAAAATGTGGAAGTGACTTTGAAAGTGGGTAATGGGTAGAGGCTGAAGAATTTGGAGGAGAAGCCTAGGGAAAAAAAAAAAACTGTACAGAGCATTAAGGCTCAGAAGAAGAAAATAGCTGTTAGGAAAGTCTGAAATTGCTTAGAGATTACTTAAAGGGTCGTGACCAGAATGTTGGTGGAAATGTGGACCGTGAAGACTATTCTGATGAGTCTCAGATGAAAATGAGGAACAAGGTACTGGAAACTGGAAAAAGGGTCATCCTTATTATAAAGTGGCAAAGAAGTTAGCTGAATTGTGTCTGTGCCCAAGGGCTTTATGGAAGACAGAACTTAAGAACCATGAACTAGGATATCTGGCTGAAGTAAAATCTAAGAAGTAAAGCATCATGAAGCTGCGTGGCTTCTCTTAACTATATGTGGTAAATTTAGAGAGGACACACATGATTTAAAGATAGTGATTATCACTTAAAAGGGAAGCAGAATAGAAAGACTTGGAAAATGTCCATTCTGGCCATGTAAAGAGTGAAAAGCCATGTTTAGGAGAGCAAACCAAAGGTGTGGCAAAGCAACTGTTTACTAAAGAGATTAGTAGGGCTGGAAATGAGTCAGGTGCTATCAATCAAGACAATGAGAGGATGAGGCTGCCCCTCCCATCACAAGCGAGAGCAGGGTATTGAGGGTGAGCTTTCCAGAGAAGCACCAGCAGGTGATCAGCATTTACTACCTGCATTCCCTCAAGTCTCTGCTCCCTGCACAGCACTCCTTGGCCACCCCAGCCCTGGCTCAAGTGTGGCCAGGTGCAGCATGTGCTGCTGCTCCAGAGGGCGCAAGCTCTAAATCTTGGCAGTATTCACATGGTGCCAACTCTGCAGATGCCAAGAGGGTGCAAGCTATGGGCCTTCACCTAGATTTCAAGGAATATCTCGGACAGCCTGGGGGCCCAGGCAGAAATGTGGTGTAGGGTCAGAGCCACAGCAGAGAGTATCCTGGAGGCACCAGAGTCCCCGTTAGGACATCTCATAGTGGAACTTGTTTGATTTCACAGGCTCAAGGCTGGAAGAAGTTTGCCTCAGAATGAATTGTGCCATGAGTCTCTCCCATATCTAATGTAGATGAGACACTGCACTTTGGACTTTTGAATTGGTGCAGGAATGATTTAAGACGTGGTGTTATTAGGATGAAATGAATATATTTTTCATGTGAGAAGGATGTGAATTTGAGGGGACAAGGATAGAATACTATGTTTTTAATGTATTCTCCAAAAAGCATATGTTGGAAACTTAATCCTCAATGTAACATTATTGAGAAGTGGAGCCTAATGAGAGGTGATTAGGCCATGAAGCTCCAACTCTATGAATGGATTAAGGCCATCATCACAGGAGCAACTTCATTATTTCAGGAATGGATTTGTTATAAAAGGGCAGATTCAGGCTGGGCGCGGTGGCTCAAGCCTGTGATCCCAGCACTTTGGGAGACCGAGATAGGCGGATCACGAGGTCAGGAGATCGAGACCATCCTGGCTAACACGGTGAAACCCCGTCTCTACTAAAAAAAAAATACAAAAAACTAGCCAGGCGTAGTGGCGGGCGCCTATAGTCCCAGCTACTCCGGAGGCTGAGGCAGGAGAATGGCATAAACCCGGGAGGCGGAGCTTGCAGTGAGCTGAGATCTGGCCACTGCACTCCAGCCTGGGCGAGACAGCGAGACTCCATCTCAAAAAAAAAAAAAAAAAAAGGGCAGATTCAAGTTTGAACCCCTTCTCTCTCTCTCTCTCTCTTTCTCTCTCTCTCTCTCTCTCTCTCCTTTCTCTCTCTCTGTTGTCTTTTTGCCTTCTGCCCTGAGATGATGCAGCAAGAAGGCCTTTACAAGATGCCAGCCCCTCAATCTTGGACTTCCCAGTCTCCAGAACCATGACCCAAATAAATTTCTGTTTATTTTAAATTACTCAGCCTTAGATATTCTGTTATAGCAGCACAAAATGAACGAAGACAATCAGTTCTACCTTTCAAATGTAGATTCCTTCAGATTTTTATGACATTCACAAATAAAAAGGGTTTTACTGTTTAATTTTTGTCCTATATATACTTTATTTATTTTTCTCCCCTTATTGCTCTGGCTAGATCTCCGGTACAATGTTGAATAGAATGGTAAGACAGAGAGCGATTGATAGCTAATATAAATGTTGATATTTAGGGAATGTTAATAACGGATACAAGGGAGTTCTTTGTACTATTCTTTAACCTTCTTTATATCAAAATAAATAGTTAAAAAGAAAAAACGTAAGAAACTATGTGCCACACACTGCTCTAAGCATATTTTAAGTTATTTAATTCTTTCAACATCCCTCTGAGGCAGATATTTTTACCCACTTTTACAAAGAAGGAAACTGAGGCATAGAAAGGTTAAGTAGCTTTACCAGGATCACACAGTTTGTAGTTAGCAGAAGCAATATTTGAATCAAGGCAGCCTGGCTCCCGAGTCTTTGCCCTTATCCACTATGCTATTCTGTCTATCCAAAGAGCATATCTTTAGTTTTTATTTATTTTATGAGGACATTCACGGGAACTTTCATAATCTCAGCCCCTCTAACTTACTTTTTCCCATTAAGTTAAGTTCTTCAACTAGAATTTCTCTTGGCCTCAGGTTTTGCTTGTTTGTTTATTCATTTGTTGAGGAACTTAAATGTGATAGCCGGAGAAGAACCACGGAACTTTATTGACTTTGATAGATAAGGGTCTGAAAACGTGGCAGAGTGTTGTCACTCTAAATAAGATGGCACAGAAGGTGAAGATGCTCAGGTCAAGAGGATGTCTGGTGTAGGGCTTGAGGCAAAGGGACTTATATGTAACATTAGCACTATCTAGCACTAACTGTAGAGAAAAAATGGACCAATTATGGTTATGTTTTTTTGTTTTTCTGTTTTTTGGAGACAGGGTCTTATTTTGTTGCCCAGGCTGGAGTGCAGTGGTGTGATCTCAGCTCACTGCAACCTCTGCCTCTTGGGCTCATGTAATCCTCCCGCCTCAGCCTCCCAAGTAGCTGGGCTATGGGCAAGTGCCACCATGTTTGGCTAACTTTTATATTTATTTGGGGGTATTTTTGTAGAGATGGGGTTTTGCCATGTCACACACCCTGTTCTCAAACTCCTGGACTCAAGCAATCTGCCGGCCTCAGCCTCCCAAAGTGCTGGGATTACAGGAGTTAGCCACCAAGCCTGGTCCCCAATTATGATTCTAAGCTTCTCAAAAACGTAAGGCAAACGACACAAATGTGGGTGTTGCAACCTTATTTTCTTCTTTTTTTTCTTTTTTTTTTAGACAGAATCTCGCTCCGTTGCTCAGGCTGGAGTGCAATGGCCCGATCTTGGCTCACTGCAGCCTCTGCCTCCTGGGTTCAAGAGATTCTCCTGCCTCAGCCTCCCGAGTAGCTGGGACAGCAGGCATGTGCCACCACCATGCCCAGCTAAGTTTTTGTATTTTTAGTAGAGTTGTGGTTTCTCCATGTTGGTCAGGCTGGTCTCAAACTCCTGACCTCAGGTGATCCGCCTGCCTCAGCTTCCCAAAGTGCTGGGATTACAGCGTGAGCCACCACGCCTGGCCACCACGCCCGGCCTAGCAACTCTCACATCTGTGTCCTCCTTTGCTCTCCCGCTAGGCTGTAGCTGCTTGTCTAGCACAATAGTTTTCAAACTGTTTGCCTAGGGGCTTCAGAGTTCTATCAGGTGCCTTGGGAGCTGTGGTTGAGGAGCAAGAGAGAGGACGCATACGCCTCAGGATTCCACTTTTTTTTTGTTTTGAGACGGAGTCTCGCTCTGTCGCCCAGGCTGGAGTGCAGTGGCGTGATCTCCATTCACTGCAAGCTCCGCCGCCTCCTGGGTTCACGCCATTCTCCTGCTTTAGCCTCCCTAGAAGCTGGGACTACAGGCACCCGCCACCACTTTTGTATACTGAAGTAGCATATAAGTTTTTGTTTAGAAGGATTGCAATGTTTAAAAAAAAAAGATGGTCCTGGTGCAGTGACTCACACCTGTAATCCTAGCACCTTGGGAGGCCAAGTTAGGCGCATCACTTGAGCCTGGGAGTTTGAGACCAGCATGGGTAACATAGGGAGGCTCTGTCTCTACAAAAATAAAACAATTCGCTGGGCGTGGTGGCACATGCTTGTGTCCCAGCTACTTGGGAGGCTGACGTGGGAAGATTGTGTGGGCCCAGGAGGTTGAGGCTGTAGTGAAGTGTGAGGGCACCACTGCACTCCAGACTGGGTGACAGAGTGAGACCCTGTCTCAAAAAAGGAAAGAACAAAAAAGACCAAGTTCACTTATTTCACCCTCTATGTTGATAGCTTCTTTAATATTGTCCTAGTTCTGACCTCTTGAGTATTCTTTTAGGATGAAGCTTTGAGCACTTTTAGCAACATTACTTTGCCTTGTCTCTTTATTCAACTCACAGCTGACAGAAGAAGACCCAATGAGTAATTAGACTTGAGGGCAAGCCCCTTACGAAAGGACATCCATAAAAAGTTAAAATACAAAAACTAAAATTATATATCAAACAGTAATACAAGCAATGTTTCCCCAAAAGCAGATCCCAAGACAAGGATTTAGGTGCAGGTAGCTTATTTGGAAGGAAGCAAGGATGACAGAACAGGGAGAGAGACAGTGAAAATGGACAAGCCAGGGGTATATTATTAAAGTGGCTGCTGTAGGCAACAAGCACTCACTTCTATGAGCCTCCTAGAGGTGTAGGTTGCCTCCTAGAGAAGGGTGCAGAATGCCTCCTAGAACAGCCCACCTGGAAGCTGGGAGATTGCCGCAGTTACCCATTGACTTCCTCTATTAATTGAGGATTTATTTTGCTTTGTGGGGTGTGTTGGGAAGGAGATGCACTCAGTGGTGTTAAAGGAGAGCTCAGTGGTGTTAAAAAAAAAAAAAAACAAAGCAGCAGGCTGGGTGCCCTGGCTCACACCTGTAATCCCAGCACATTAGAGGCTCTCTTGAGGCCAGAAAGTTTGACACCAGCCTGGGGAAAAAAATGGGAGCCATCTTTACCAAATAATTAATTAACCTGGTGCGGGGTGGCATGCACCTATTCTGGAAACTGAGGTGGGAGGACTGAGGTTGCAGTGAGCTGTGATTGTGCCACTGCATTCCAGCCTGGTGACAAAGCAAGACACTGTTTCTTTTCTTTCCCTCTTTTTCTTTTCCTTCCTTCTTTCCTTCCCTCCCTTCCCTCCCACCCTTCCCTCCTCTCTCTCTCTCTCTCTCTCTCTCTCTTTCTTTCTTTCTTTCTCACTCTCTCGCCCAGGCTGGGGTGCTATGGCACAGTCTTGGCTCACTGCAACCTCCACCTCCTGGGTTCAAGTGATTCTCCTACCTCAGCCTCCCAAGTAGTTGGGACTCACAGGCATGCGCCACCATGCCCGGCTAATTTTTGTGGTTTTAGTAGAGATGGGGTTTTACCACGTTGGCCAGGCTGGTCTCAAACTCCCAACCTCAGGTGATCCACCCACCTCGGCTTCCCAAAGTGCTGGGATTACAGGCATGAGCCACTGCACCCGGCCGACACCCACCCTTCCTCTTTCTTCCTTTCTTCCTCTTTCTTTCCTTCTTTTTTTCCTTCCTTCCTTCCTTATTTCTGTTTATTTTTTTTATTGTTTTATTTTTTTGAGGCAGAGTCTCGCTCTGTTGCCCAGCCTGGAGTGCAGTGGTGTGCAGTCTCTGCTCACTGCAACCTCTGCCTCCTGGGTTCAAGCGATTCTCCTACCTCAGCCTCCCAAGTAGCTGGGATTACAGGCGTTTGCCATGACACCTGGCTAATTTTTGTATTTTTAGTAGACATGGAGTTTCACCATGTTGGCCAGGCTGGTCTCAAACTCCTGACCTCATGTGATCTGCCCACCTTGGCCTCCCAAAATGCTGGGATTACAGGGGTGAGCCACTGTGCCCAGACCACTGTTTCTTAAAAAAAAATTAAAAAATGGGCCAGGTGGTTCATGCCTGTAATCCCAGCACTTTGGGAGGCCAAGGTGGGCAGATCACGAGGTCAGGAGATTGAGACCAGCCTGGCCAACATGGTGAAACCCCATCTCTACTAAAATACAAAAAATTAGCTGGGCGTGGTGGCGTGCACCTGTAGTCCCAGCTACTAAGGAGGCTGAGGCAGAGGAATCGCTTGAATCTGGGAGGCAGAGGTTGCAGTGAGCTAAGATTGCGCCACTGCACTCCAGCCTGGTGACAGAGCGAGACTCTGTCTCAATAATAATAATAATAAAATAAATAAATAAATAAAGGCCAGGTACAGTGGCTCAGGCCTTTGGGAGGCTGAGGATGGCAAATTGCTTAAGGCCAGGAGTTCCAGACCAGCCTGGGCAAATAAACGAGACCCTGTCTCTACCAAAAATAATAATATTAAAATAAATTAGCCAAGTGTGGTGATGCACACCTGTAGTCCCATTTACTCCACATGCTGAGACAGGAGGATCACTTGAGCCCAGGAGTTCAAGGCTGCAGTGAGCTATGATCACTGCACTCCAACCTGGACAGCAGAGTGTGACCTTGTCTCTTAAAAAAAAAAAAAAAAAAAAAAAAGGCTGGACACCATGGCTCATGCTTGTAATCCCAGAACTTTAGGAAGCAAAGGCAGGAGGATCACTTGAGCGCAGGAGTTAGAGAGCAGCCTGGGCAAGATAGGGAGATCCCTGTTTCTACAGAAAAAAAAAATAGCCAGGCATGGTGGCGTGTGCCTGGAGTCACAGCTACTCAGGAGTCTGAGGTAGGAGGATCCTTCAAGCCCAGGAGGGTAAGGCTGCAGTGAGCTTTGACTGAGCTGCTGCACTCCAGCCTGGGCAACAGGTGATACACTGTCTCAAAAAAATAAAAAAAATGGAGAAAGGGAAAAAGGAAAAGAAAAGAAAAAGCAGAATATAGAAAGACACATGGCAGGATCTTGAGGAAAGATGCTGTGAGTGTGAAGTAGGTTTAGAACTGTCTCAGAATTGAGCCAGGGGATGTGATGTGGGCATTCAAGGGGTCTGTTACAACATGCCATGAGCAATGTTCCTCTGAGTGTTTAAAGTTGTGAGCAAGCAGCCATATTCCATGAGCGGGAGCAAAATGAGTATACATAAATAGACTGATGGTGCAATAACACTAAACAGGTGTAATGAATAGTCCAGTGTTCACTTTGTTAATTTCATAAATGTTCTGTGTGCGTGTATTTTGGTGGAGGGAGGACTATGAAGAGGCTGAATTTCAATTTTTCCACTGAACAGAGAAAGCACTCATGGAAGCAGAAAGTTGAAGACGTATTGGACAAGAGACTGTAAGCCCCTCCAGAATTTGTAGATATTTGGGAGAGGCTTTTGGACTTCCACAAAAGCTTGAGTCTACCTTTTTGAATCTTAAGAAACAGAAAAATCCCTGTGACAAAATTTAACCTGATATCAAGCAATGATATGTTTAGCTAGTGTATTAGTCTGTTTTCACAAAGCTATAAAGAACTACCTGAGATTGAGTAATTTATAAAGAAAAGAGCTGACTGGGTGCGGTGACTCATGCATGTAATCCTAGCACTTTCGGAGGCCGAGGTGGGCAGATCATGAGGTCGGGAGTTTGAGACCAGCCTGACCCTAGTGAAACCCTGTCTCTAATAAAAATACAAAAAATTAGCTGTGTGTGGTGGCACACACCTGTAATCCCAGCTACTCAGGAGGCTGAGGCAGGAGAATCGCTTGAACCCAGGAGGCAGAGGTGGCAGTGAGCTGAGATCGCGCCACTGCACTCCAGCCTGGGAGAGACTCCATCTAAAAAAAAAAAAAAGAGAGAGGTTAGGAGGCCTCAGGAAAGTTACAATCATGGCAGAAGGGGAATGGGAAGCAAGGCACGTCTCACATGGCAGCAGGAGAGAGAGAGAGAGCAAGTGGGGAAGTGCCACGCTTTTAAACCATCAGATCTCATGAGAACTCACTCACTATCATGAGAACAGCATGGGGGAAATCCACCCCCATGATTCAATCACCTCCCACTAAGTCCCTCCCCTGACACATGGGGAATAAAATTCCACACGAGATTTGGGTGGGGACCTATAGCCAAACTATATCAGTTAGTATACATATACTAAAATTAACATGCAGCCTGGTCAACATGGTGAAATCTAGTGTTTACTAAAAATACAAAAATTAGCCAGGTGTGGTAGTGCATACCTATAATCCCAGCTACTCAGGAGGCTGAGGCATGAGAATTGCTTGAACCTGGGAGGTGGAGGTTGCAGTGAGCCGAGATCATGCCACTGCACCAGCCTGGGCAACAGAGCAAGACTCTGTCTCAAAAAAAAAAATTAACTTGCATGATACTTAAGTGAAGTCTAGATCTCTCCCAACAAACTTCCTTTATCACCACCATATCTGGGGCTTTGCAATAAAGGGAACAGAGAAGTACCTAAGGAAAGGGGGAGGATATAACCAGCTGTGCAGAAGGCAGAGTGTGCTTTGGTATCTTCGGCCAGGCTGTAGCAAAGAGAAGCTGAGGCTTGAGAATATATGCTCTACAACCCTTAGTTTGGGGCTCAGTCCTCTGGAGACAAACCCTCTGAAAAATATTTGCCTCAAGCTGTGTTTTCAAACAACTGGGACAACAGGTGTACAATGAGACTGTACTAGGTAATAAAATGGTTTTTTTTAATTTTCTTTGTGTGTGTGTGTGTGTGTGTGTGTGTGTAGTATGTGTGTGTAAATCTATGAAGGGTCTATACTTGTCTTGTTGGCATACCAGTTCCAACCAGGCTGAAGATGTAGACTACAGTGGGACATTAGGAAGGGCAAGAGAATGTTTTCCATAGCGTTGATCAAATCACCCTCCTGCTTAAAATGTTCTCCTGGCTCCCTACTGTGAGAAAGTACACTCCCTATTGTGAGAAAGTATACTAAAGTACTTATATGTTTGGATGATGGTCCAAATCTGGGACTATTTGAACATCAAAATAAACAAATGTGGTAATGGATTATAATCCTATGGTTGGGAACCCCTAAGACCACCTTCAATTTCAATGATTTGCTACAAGAACTCAAAGAACTCAGACACATTGTTATACTCATGGTTATGACACATTACGGTAAAAGGATGCAAATTAAAATCAACAATAGGAAAAGGCACATAGTGCAGAGTCCAAAAGAGACCAGATGCAGGCTTCCAGTGTCCCCTTTTAGTGGAGCTGTGCAGACATTAATACTATGTGACAACACACGTGAAGTATTTTCAATCAGAAGCCCAACTAAGCCTTGGTGTCCAGGGTTTTTACTGGGGGTCATTTGCATAGTCATAGTAATTGCTTCTATGGCTGACCTGAACTCTCCAGTCCCTCCAGAGGTCAAGCTGATATTATGTGGCCCAAAGCGCCCACTATAAATTGCATTGTTAGCATGAATGATCTGGTGTGGCTCAAGGCCTTAACTAAACAAAAGTACTCTCTATTAAGAGCCTTGAAACTAGGCAAGGGCCAAACCTTTCTTTGCGATGTACAGGGTTTGAACAACCCACACCTGCTAAGTTAATCCTTTACAAATCTGCTGAATAAAATAAAAATCCATGAGTACACATTGATATGAATAAACAAGGAATGTTAAATTAAGCTTAGCCTAAAGCTGCTGCCTTACATATTTTAACGTCAGCCTAAAAGTTTCTCCGTACATGGTGAACTACAACCTAACAGGATGTGCAAATAGATTGTACCTATTCTTGTGCCAGTAACTGAGTTTTAGCCAACCAAGGGTGGCCAACTGTTCAAACCATGTTCAAATAAGGCAAACACTGAGCTGTAATCAATCAGATGTTTGTATACTTGTATTAGTCTGTTCTCACACTGCTATAAAGAACTACCTGAGACTGGGTAATTTATCAAGAAAAGAGGTTTAATTGACTTGCAGGCTGTAAAGGAGGCAAAGCTGGGAGAGGCCTTAGGAAACTTACAATCGTGGGAGAAGGCAAAGGGGAAACAAGCAATTCTTCACATGGCAGCATGAGAGAGAGAGAGCAAAGGGCGAAGTGCTACACACTTTTAAACAACCAGATCTCGGGAAAACTCACTCACAATCACGAGAACAACAAGGGGGAAACCCGCCCCCATGATCCAATCACCTACCACCAGGTCCCTCTCCCAACACTGGGAATTACAATGCAACATGGGATTTGTGTGAGGACGTAGAGCCAAATGATATCAATACTCACTTCCATTTTCTGTATATCACCTTCCTTTTTCTGTCTGTCAATCTTCCACCACCACACAGCTGTGCTGGAGCCTCTCTGAACCTATTCTGGTCTGGGGCTGCCCAATCCAAGTCATTTTTTGCTCAATTAAACTCTATTAAATTTAATTTGTCTGAGACTTTTCTTTTTAACACGGATAAGGAACAATCATTCTTGGAGAATGATAACTAATGATTGTAGAAGGAATGATGAAGTTAGAAAAATCACTACAGTTGGTCCTCTGTACGTGTATAGCAGAGCCTCCAGAGGAAGCGTGACCCTGCCAATGCCTTGATTTCAGACTTCTAGGCTTTGGAACTATGAGATAATGAATTTCTATTGTCATGTAGTTTGGGGTCATTTGTTGCAGCAGTCATAGGAAACTAATGATATGAACAGGAGACAGGGAGATTGGGAAATTCTGGGTAGAAGAGGGTGGTTCCCTGGCAAAGGCCCCAACTTCAAGCCTGGAGATCATGGCCTTAAATGGAGACAGGCATTCCTATTTTCATGCCCAAAACATTGCCTTTTGGCCCACCATGCCCCCTATCTTTTACCCATATAAACCTGGAACCTCAGGCTCCAGAAGCAGACGAGCAGACAAGCAGATGAGGAGACAAGCAGATGAGCGGTGGCACGGCACAGCAGGGAAAGAGAGAAGAGGAGGAACGTCTGAATACCAAGAGGAGTTCGGCTGAGGGCAGTCAGAGAGGAGTTTGGCCACTGGAAGGCTAAACTCTAGGGGATCATCTTCTCACTCCATCCTCCCTTACAGCTCCCCATCCATCCCACTGACAGCTACCTCCGCTACTCAATAAAACCCCTCATTCGGCAGGGCGCGGTGGCTCAAGCCTGTAATCCCAGCACTTTGGGAGGTGGAGACGGGCGGATCACGAGGTCAGGAGATCAAGACCATCCTGGCTAACACAGTGAAACCCCGTCTCTACTAAAAAAAAATACAAAAAACTAGCGCCTGTAGTCCCAGCTACTTGGGAGGCTGAGGCAGGAGAATGGCGTAAACCCAGGAGGCGGAGCTTGCAGTGAGCTGAGATCCGACCACTGCACTCCAGCCTGGGCGGCAGAGCGAGACTCCGTCTCAAAAAAAAACAAACCCCACATTCATCCTTCAAGCCTGTGTGTGACCTGATTCTTACGGGATGCTAGACAAGAGCTCAGGATACAGAAAGCTGTCACACTGGCCCTCTGCTCTTGCAAAAAGGCAGAGGGTCCGCTGAGCTGGCTAACACTCAAGCTGTCTGCAGACGGCAAGGCTAAAAGGGCACACGGTAACACACACCCCTTGTGCTCCTGTGCCTGCCTGTCCGTGTGCTCCGCCTCCCCTCAGGGGTTTGAGCAGTGGTGGCAACCAAATAGGCAAACCACACCCCTGTCACACATCCTGCCAGGGAGATTAGGGAACACTCTTGTTTCACTAATACATATGCTAAAAGCAGAGGTGAAAGAATGATGCCTTGGGAATTTTTGTTTTTGTTTTTTTTTTAGATGAAGTCTCACTCTTATTGCCCAGGCTAGAGTGCAATGGCGTGATCTCAGCTCACTGCAACCTCCGCCTCCCGGGTTCAAGCAATTCTCCTGCTTCAGCCTCCTGAGTAGTTGGGATTACAGGTGCCTGCTACCATGCCCAGCTAATTTTTGTATTTTTAGTAGAGATGGGGTTTCACTATGTTGGCCAGGGTGGTCTTGAACTGCTGACCTCAGGTGATCCACCCGCCTTGGCCTCCCAAAGTGCTGGGGTTACAGGCGTAAACCACTGCACCGGCCTCAGGAATTTACACAATATTCGAGTATCCACAAAATACTTATTGATCACAAAGTAAAATGTAGTAACTCTTTAGAGAAGAAATCTGGCGGTAACTCCTTAACCAAGCTTATTTGGTTTGAAGTCAAACAGCTGCATCATTGTCTTCTTTTTTTTTTTTTTTAAGACAGTCTCACTCTTGCCCGGGCAGGAGTGCAATGGCAAGATCACAGCTCACTGTAACCTCTGCCTCCCAGGCTCAGGTAATCCTTCTGCTGCAGCCTCCCAAGTAGCTGGTATACAGGCATGCATCAGCACACCCAGCTACTTTTGTATTTTTTGTAGAGACAGGGTTTCGCCAAGGTTACCTTGGCTGATCTCGAACTCACAGGCTCAATCAATCCGCCCACCTGGGCCTCCCCAAGTGCTGGGACTACACGCGTGAGCCACCAGGCCCTGCCTGCATCACCGTCTTATATTAGCTTGTACAATGTTGGGAAAGTTCCTTAATTTCACTAAGCTTCAATTTCCCGTAAGACAGGATTAATAATAATCCATACCCACATCTTAAGGATCTTATGAGGATTGTGACAATTCCACATCAAGCCCTTAGCACAGGACCTAAGACATACATGGTCAATATGTATCGGTTATTCTTATGAGAATCACTCTCATCTACAGAATAGGTTTAAATCTCCTGTAATCTATTTAGGGAGATAAAATATCCTCTCAGTGGAAGACTTCATGATAAGGCCACAGTCCTGTCTTTCCAGTTTATACTTAAATTGTACTCCTTTCCCAGATCTCCTGGTTTCTAATCATTCAACCTTGCTTATTGCAGGCCCTTGATCAACGAAACCATTCATCAGTGCCCCAAAGTCCCTCCATATCCATAGCTCAGAAAACTACCTCTGCACACATAATTGATGATCAAGTATGTTTCTTGAAGCTCTTTCAGGGACACCCCCTAGTGAGGCTGCAGCTTCCAGAGAAGCAGGATTAAACAGCAGCTTTCCTGATTCCGTTGCTGTCTCCGTAGAGGGGTATGGCAGGCAATAAACAGCAGAGTCAAAGATGACTGATAGGGTCAAGCCTCAGAGACAGAGGAAATTATAGTGGGACTTTGTTTCTTTTTAACTTTTTTTATTTGAATTTTTCTTTAGAGACAGAGTCTTGCTCTGTTGCCCAGGCTGGAGCATAGTGGCATGATCATTCCTTATGATAACCTCAAAATTCTGGGTTCAAGTGATCCTCCCACCTCAGCCTTTGGAGTAGCTAGGACTACAGGTGCACCACCATGCCTGGCTAATTTTTACTTCATTTCTGATGTTTTAATTTAATTTATGATGTTGACCTAAGAGATGGAAACTAGGGCTGCTCTGGCAAAGACAGGGCTTACAGTTTCCCTCAATGACAGAAGAGAAGGGAAAAATTTTAAACCGTATCTTCTTTCCCTGTTCAAATCACTTCTCACACACATATTCCTTGTATTCTCAGTGAAACTGCAAACTTGACCTTCTTGGATCTTTCTTCTTGATGGTAGGTCTATTTGTAACATAGGAGTGTGTGGACTTAACTGACTACATTTCCAGTTAGGCAACCCCAAATTCTGCATTTCCCAACAAGCTAATGAACAAGGCCACCTCAGTGAAGACAGGGTTTCCTGGGTCTCGCCCCAACGGATTCCCTCCATCACCTTATAAAGCAAGTCACTCAATGCCAGGCCTCAGTTTCCTCAACTACAAAAAGAAGGCAATGAACTATGTACTCAATAGAACTACAGTCTTTTTCTTTTCTTTTTTTTGTTTTCTTTTTTTGAGACAGAATTTTGCTGTTGTCACCCAGGCTGGAGTGCACTGGCGCTATCTCAGCTCACTTTTTTATTTTTATTTTTATTTTTTTTGAGATGGAGTCTCGCTCTGTCGCCCAGGCTGGAGCGCAGTGGCCGGATCTCAGCTCACTGCAAGCTCCGCCTCCCGGGTTCACGCCATTCTCCTGCCTCAGCCTCCCAAGTAGCTCGGACTACAGGTGCCCGCCAACTCGCCCGGCTAGTTTTTTGTATTTTTTTAGTAGAGACGGGGTTTCACCGTGTTAGCCAGGATGGTCTCGATCTCCTGACCTCATGATCCGCCCGTCTCGGCCTCCCAAAGTGCTGGGATTACAGGCTTGAGCCACCGCGCCCGGCCTATCTCAGCTCACTTTAACCTCTGCCTCTTGGGTTCAAGAGATTCTCCTGCCTCAGCCTCCTGAGTAGCTGGGAATACAGGCACACGCCACCACCCCCAGCAAATTTTTGTGTATTTTAGCACAGACGGGGTTTCACCATGTTGGCCAGGCTAGTCTCAAACTCCTGACCTCAGATGATCCGCCTGCCTCAGCCTCCCAAAGTGCTGGGATTACAGGCATGAGTCACCATGCCCTGTGAAATACGTATTGATTTTCTAATGGGATGGGAGTTAGGGTGGAAAATGTGGGGGGATTGTTCATGGGCATATTCTAAGGCATGACTAATTCTAAACAATAAACTCAGAAGGAAGTGGGAGATGGAGGTGAGGAAGAAGGAAAGAGCTTTTTTCGTTGTTTTTTTGAGACAGGGTCTTGCTATGGTGTCCAAGGCTGGTCTTGAGCTCCTGGCTTCAAGCAATCCTCCCACCTCAGCCTTCCAAAGTGCTGAAGATTCCTTCTTAAGTGTAGGATTTACTCCAATTCATCTTACAACCAAACTGCCTTTGATTTTCAAATCTTGTCCGATTTTAGAATTGAGATAGAAATAGTGTCTTTTTTTTGGGGTGGGGGGAAGGAAAGGAATATGTAAATTACTAATTGGAACTTCTGAATGGGCATTTTTTAAGTAGCATGCATATTTATTCATTCAATAAATATGCATTTAGAGCCTAATATAGTGTCAAGCATAATACTAAATGCTGCAAATATGAGAGTAAATTTAATACAACCCCTGTCTTTATGGAACCTAAGACCTTTATGAGGAAGTAATTTATGAGGAAAAGAGGCAGACACCCAACTAATTGTAATGCAATAGGATAGTGTTAAACGTAATAGAAATTGGAATAAAGCACCAGAGGACAAATGAAAAGGAAGTAATTGATTTTGCCTAAGGCAGTTTGCATAATGTCATGATAGATGTAATACTTTATTTGGATCTTGAAGGATGAGTAGGATCCGGGCAAAGAATAAAATGAACATTTTTATTTAAAACGAGACCACGGCTGGAGGCTGGAGGCTGAGGCAGGAGAATCGCTTTAATCCGGGAGGCAGAGGTTGCAGTGAGCCGAGATCACACCACTGCACTCAAGCCTGAGCGACAGAGCGAGACTATCTCAACAAACAAACAAACAAACAAACAAACAATCAAAAAACGGGAGACCAACAATGCTCATTCTAGAGTTTGACACTACCTAGATCAGACTTGAAGCAGTTTGGTTATGAATCATTTGAGAGATCCCGAAACGTTCACAGAGCTGGAAGTGTATTTTCAGTAGGAAAGACATTCTTCAGATAGTATCATCAACTGCACAAATTTTTTAAAGATTTATTTACATATATCAAAGCATCACATTGTACCCCATAAATGTATGCAATTATTTGTCAATTAAAAATAGTATAATAAAAAATGTAATCATGTTATTTGTAGACATGTAACATTTGAAAATAAATATAATTGTACTGATTTAGAGTGAACTAAGGAAATTTCATTTAAATGGCAAAGGAACATATGGTGACAGAGTAATATTACTAAAAATACTCACTAGAATTTTTCCTTAATATCTTTCTCTGATTTATGTGACATAAACAAACTACATAATGGTGTGAGGGACTATAAAGGTTTTATTGCCACTTGTTTGGTATTGCCTGCCTAACTCACTCTGAGTGCCAGTTGTGGGTATCTCAAACTAAGTGACATAAAACATTTATAGCATGCCACTCCATTTCCTATACTTTTCACAGAGACAGAACTTTAGCGCTCACAAAAGTACTTATAAATATAATAGCTAGTTGTGAAAACTTTTTAATTTAGATCCCACATTTCCAGTTTGCAGGAAGAAAAATAAATGTAATGAAGAATTACGGTACTTCTCTGCAGGAACTCAGATTAGTTGGCAAATTCCTTTTCCAAGAAAAACCACTTTTCAAAGATATCCTCGGTAAATGCATTTTGTAATTAACATAAAATTGGCAAAGTCGCTGTGCCTACACGTTTGAATTCATTTGTAAATAACGACTACTCACTTCCTTGCTTACCCACCCGGGGACCAGGCTCCAAGCATCACAGGTGCAGAAAGACTTGCAAAAAGGAATGAATAGGAACAAAAGGATGTAGGCGCCAGGAGGAAAACAGGATCTTCCAGAACAAAATTAATCTCGCAAGGCATAGCAGATCCAACACCAGATATTATAAAAGTTTAAACTTTTTCAATGGTCATCAGAGATAATGTATCAAGTTTATTAGGTCTTTCACTACGGCTGTCTGATTTGCTTAAACCTTTACGTTAGGCTTATCTTGAGGGATAGATTTCTGTGCTAAGCACATAATAGGTGTTAAACCAATATTGATTTTTAAAAGGAGGTGGTCATTAAATCGAAACTTTACTGTTATTTTAACCTTTAAATTTATGGCTCTAGGGCCAAACGATGATTTGTACGATTCCCTAGTTTCACTACTCATGTGTTATTACAAGAAATACAAGTCTGCTATGCAACAGAAGAACCGCAAATAGTCATTAAATTACCGCACACCAAACAGCTTGGAAATCAGATAGGAAATGTTTGGAGAGAGAGTCCTGCTTAAGTTCCAAATCTCAAACAAAACCCCTCAACATCAGAGTGCATAGTGAGTTTAAATTTATTGTAATTAAAGTCATCCAGATGGCAGTTGGATTAATCAATGAAGAGGTGGTTGTCTATCTTCGGATAGAAGATTCTGAAACCCAGAGTGAGAAAAATCCTCAAGGTGGGGGTGGGGACAGTTAATAAGAGCCCTTGGGAAAGGCCCTTTCAGCAAGGATTGGAAAATAATACGTTTGAATTTGAATCTTTTTGAATATAAATCTCCCCTAACAGCAGGAAAAGGCTCCTCTAGCTCAGCAAGCTTTGGGGAGGGAGTAAGCGGAACTGTAAAAGAGCCCGCTCAGCTGTTTCTGGATTGGGGCGCAGAGAAAGAAATCGCGATCAGAGAACTGAGTACTGGAGTCCCTCAAAATAACCCGAAGAGTCAAATAGTGAGCTCCAAGCAAAGCATTGACCCGGCTACCCCTGCGCAGCGCCCTACGCTGGGTTCCGCTCCACTTCCCCTCCCCCGCGCGGGGCGATAGCCAGGCGCGGTCTCTTCCCCCGCGGGACGCGGCGAGTGCGGACACCTCCCTTCGGGGCTGCGAAGAGCGGGAAGTGTGCGGTTCGCGGGCTCCGGCCGGCGGGCGCCTCTCGGAGTCCCTGAAGTCGGCCGGGCCTGCGCCTCCTCGGCCTCAGCTGTCCCTCGCGAAGCGTCCGGCAGCGGCGGACGCCTCGCGGCCGCCCGCCCGCCCCGCGAGCGGCAAGCGCGGGGCTCAGAGGGGAGGCGGGGCGAGGCCGCGGGGCGGAGGGGGGCGGGAGGTGCATCCTGGGAAATCCACCAACATGGGGCGCAGCGGCCGCCGCCGCCGCCGCCGCCGCCGTCGCCGCGAGTCCCGGCCGCGGGTGCCTCCGCTTCCCTGACGCCCAGCTGGGGTCTCGCCGCCCGCCGCGGCCCGGGTCTTTGCGCCCCAGACTCGACAGCGCGCCCTTCTCCCGCCTGCTCGCCGGAGCCATGTGAGGAGGCAGCTCCCTCCGCCGCCGCCGCCTCCTCTTCCTCCCCCGCCCCCTCTCCCTGCCCGCCCCCCTCACACGGAGCCCTGGAGGATCCCCCGCTGCTGCCCGCCCTCCCTACGCCACCCCCACGATGGACAGGAACTACGCGACCTCGGGCTTCACCGAGCCGCCGCCGCCGCCCGCGCCCCCCGCCGCCCCCGCCCCCGCCAGTGCCGCGGCGCAGCCCCCCGCCCCAGCCTGGGCCTACGAACCCCGAGCCGCCGCCGCCGCCGCCAGCAGCAGCTGCAGCAGCGGCAGCTGTAGCAGCGGCAGCAGCCCCAGCCTCAAGGCCAGGTAGGGAGGGTGGGCGGCGGGGTCGCGGTGGACCAGGAAAGGCCGGGGATGCGTTTGGGGCCTTCGCTCGGTTGCAGCGCCGCCCAGAGGTCTGGGCCGGGCGGGGAGCCCTCCGCTCGCCCTCGCCCAGCTCGGGGGAGGCGGCTGATGACTCCTACGGGGTGGTCGCGGATGGGTGGGGGCACCCGGTGCAGGATTCGTGCCTGGGGACGGCGGGTGAAGGGAGAGCTGGGCGGGAGTCGTGGGGCTCAGTCACCTCTCGGGTCCTGGGCTCTCACATGGTGAAGTTTGGGCTCGTGGCTGAACTCGGGATCTGGGAGACCCAAGATTGGCGCCGGGGGTCCGAAGGGGGCGCCGGAGAGTTTGGGGCAGTGGCGATCCATTGTATTGGAACCTGGGTGGCCGACAATGCAGTCTTGGGGACCCCGGCGTGTGAGGGTTGCGGAGGCGGGAGAGGAGGAGTCGCGGAGCCGCGTCCCGGAGACACTGGGGGACCCAGGAGGGCTGGGCTACGGGAGAACCCCCGGGGCGCAGGGCAGAAGAGGGGGCCCGGCAGGGCGCGAACGCGGCTCCAGGGCCGGGTGACATATGTTTGCGCTGGTGGCCAAGATTTAGGCGATTTCTCTTCCACTCGTTCGAAGTTGCTCTTTGGTTTCCTCCCCTTTTAACAACAGCAGGAAGTAAGGAATCTTTCTGTGCTTCGGGGTGACGGAGAGTTGGGAAGAAATGGGGCGAGGGTTGGGGTGGGGGTAGTGAAGGCCATAAAGGTTGAAGAACCAAAGCATGCTTCTCCATCTCGACCTCTAAAGTCCGGGTGCATTATGTAGCGCGAGGTTCAAGAGTTCATCTTTCCTGCAGCATGACCAAGGGAATCTAAAATGTTGACTCCTACTTGATATTTAAGCTCGCGGGAAATGTGTAGTATAGTAGTGCCACACTGTGAAACGGTCCCATTTGAATGATAACTGGAAGGCGTGGTCTGGTTTGGAGGATTGGTGAGCGGGGTGTTTTAAAGCCACCTCTCCCGAACAATACAGAATCTGGTAGGTGCAGCTTCTGATTACATGGACCAGGGAATCCTGGGTTGCTAATGACTTCATCCTCAGCTACCAACAGGAAGCTTCGTGGCTTTATGATCTCATCAGATTTCTTCATTATTTTTCACGACAGAAGTGAACTTTTGTTTTAAGTTTATACATTACCGTGTTCCAGGTTATCTTCTTTGTTTTTATGAAAGTTCCACGTTCATGATTGAGCATATAAGTGTGAAGAGTAGCTGGTCTTTGTCTTAGATTGTCCATTGGGATGATTGTGAAAGAATGAGAAAAATTTGCTTCAAGAATAGGGATATAAGCTTTCTCAGAAAATTTTAGGCCCTTTGTTTGAAAGACGTGGGAGTTAACAAAAATAATGTGATGTGCCAGTTTGGAGCTAAGTAATTAAATGCTGAAACCTTTCAGAAATAGCCATAATTTTGTGTTACATACAAGTAAGCCATTTTAAGGAGTTTTATGAAAGACGGTTGGCACTTCACCCGTTATTTCTTTTTGATGGTAATTTGACTATCCTTTTTCAAGTAGCTTTTTGCATTGACTAGGATAATTTACAAATTAAAATTACTTTCTCATCATTGAACAGCATGATAGGTATTTGTGCCACATTTTTTATGTTTTAAATGAAAAATATTTTATCAGGTAAATGAAACTGAAATACTACCTAGTTACTTCTGTTGGTAGAATACTTTTGAGGCAAGAAACTAAAATCTACTTGTCATATTTTCCAAATTTATTTATCAGAGTAACACGGAATGACTTCCCAAACACACTTGAAAACAGTGAGTAGATTCACTTGGCATACATAATGTAAAGGAGATTTATTTTCTTTTTACTGGAAGTTATTGAATCTTAAATGTTACCCCCCATGCCCTCTCCCCCTGCTGTTTTAAAAAATAAGGGGGGCGGGAATCAGCTAAAATACAGCATAGAAAATGCAGGTTTACCCCCCTCCCCCGCCAACCTGCTTTGTTAACATCTTGTATTGGGATCAGGCCATCTGTACAGAGTTACACACACTTCTGAATTATACCTCATTTTATTCCTCAAACTGTGCAAATATTCCTCTTTGATTTCAGTTATATCAACAATAGCAAATCTGAAATACGCCCTGTAAGTCTAAATATTCTACATTTCAGAAGCTTATTTATATTTTTATAGCATTTTAAAAAGCTTTTTTATAATGCACGTATCAGTTGAATGTTTTTGTTCCCCTTTGTGGCAGTTTCTTCTGAAGGTGCAAATGAGTACTAGTTGTGATGATGTAATATGGATGCTTATCCGTAAAGAATTAGCCTGTCTGACACCTTGTTTCCTGTAACCTATTCAGAAGCTGACAGATGGTAATGACATTCAGTTGTTGCTGACAGGGATCTAACATCCTACTTTATGCCTTCTTGGTCTTGAAATACATCATTTTCATCAGTTTATGGGAAAGTACATGATAAAGAGCTTTTCATGAGTTTGAAACAATACTTTTTTTGAATACAACAGCTCTGTTAGTTATTAGGTAGTTTTATGGTACTAACAGTTGAAAAATAGAGTGGGAAACTCGAGCATTTTACCTTAAATAGGGCTTACAGAGAGATTTGTGAATATTTCTCAGAGTACTTGCTAGGTACTTGGAAAGTGCAGGAATAAGGACTGGCCATATAAATCTTCATTTATTTGTGCTCTTTTCAGTTAGTTTTAGGAACTAAATGAACAAACATGTCCTTTGCTGAACACCACGCAGTTGGAAATATCTTTTGGGGTGCAGTTTTGGATGTTGTAAATACGTTTGCGTGGCTTGGGAAGTAAGAAGGTCATCAGGAGTCTGCAGGTCCACTGCCCCACTCTGTACTTGATACTTTATCTTGTTCCCAACAGGAAGAGGCGGGCTGTTTTATGGTGATAATCGATGTGTTTGTATTTGAATATGCACCAGAAAGGGAATGGAAATATTTTGCATTTAAACAGTTTTATTTATTATTTATTTATTTATTTATTTTTGCGATGGAATTTCACTCTTGTTGCCCAGGCTGGAGTGCATTGGCGTGATCTCAGCTCACTGCAGCCTCTGCCTCCTGGGTTCAAGCAATTCTTCTGCTTCAGCCTCCTGAGTAGCTGGGATTACAGGTGCCTGCCACCACGCCTGGCTAATTTTTGTATTTTTAGTAGAGTTGGGGTTTCACCACATTGGCCAGGATGGTAATTTTTGTATTTTTAGTGGAGATGGAGTTTCACTACCTTGGCCAGGCTGGTCTCGAACTCCTGACCTCAGGTGATCCAGCCATTTTGGCCCCCTAAAGTGCTGGGATTAGGTGTAAGCCACTGTGCCCGGCCTGTTTTTCACATTTCTAACTTGAAATGATTTTTGGCACCGATTTTTAGAATTCCTAATGCAATTTTTTTTTAGTAGGATGTATAATGAGTATGATAAATACTCCTCTGAAAAACCAAAGTAATGATTAGCTCTTCTAAAACCTGTCAGTTTCTATATGATGGACATTTGTTTGATACATTTCAAATCTAGAGTTTTCCTCAAGGTTTTTGGAAAAAGGCCTTAAAGATCATAATTTGTAAGGAGTAAGAACAATCTCAAGTTAATGAAAGGTTATTTCAGACAAACTTCCACTGTTAGAGTTCAGAAAGTTTTTTCCCATGGAAACCATGTTGTAAGTAATAGTAGCTGTCATTTACCTCATGAGCAACTAATTTGTTCTAGCTGTTTTAAGTCACATATACATACACACATTCATTTATCAAAATTCATTATAAAAATCCTTTGAGGTAGGCATTCTTTTTACCATACTTTTATGGATGAGGAAACTGAGGGATAGAGACATGAAGTAATTTATACCTACAGCTACATAGCTAGTAAATAGTGGAGCTGTGATTGAAAACTGGGCATTGTGGATCTGGAGCCTGCGTGATGGCCAGTGTAACTACACTGCTTTATTGTAAGATGGTGGAATGCTGTAATCCACCTATATGTGAAAAGAGCTTCTGTGAGCTGTCCTGGAAACCTAAGCATCATTAATATCCTTATTTCAGTGTTCTTTGTCACTGTTGACCATTTCCTAGTTGAAATATATTCCTTTTCACTTCCATAGCACTGCACTTGCCTGGTTTTCCTCCTACTTTTCTGGCCCACTGCTTTTTCCTGTTCTTCACTGGTGTTTACTCCTCTTCTGTCTAATCTCTGCGTGTTACTGTTTCCTCAGGGCTTGGGATTGGTAAATTTTTTGTTCATTCCTTGCTTTCTCCTGAGGACTCACATCCATGTCCATGCTTTTAAATACTAACTCAGTGGAGATGCCCATGTTTGAGCAGACTCTTCTGAGGTCCTCAGACTCTTCTGAGAACCTGATCACATAACCAGCTACCTCTTTGACCTTTTACTTGAGCTTAATGATACGCTTTCCCAACCCATCACACCTCTGCTTCTCTAGTGAGGCCCATCTCAGTAAGTCATTAAGTCATACCTCTGTCCACCTAGTTGCCCAGGCCAGATGGTGGGAGTTGTGTGCTTAGTCACTAAAACCTACTGCTTTTGAATCTAATGTCTTGAAACTCTTTTGTATCCACTGCTCCAGCTGATCCAAGCCACCATTATTTTTCACTTGGACAACTGCTGTAGCTTCCTAATTTAGTCATCTTGGACCTTTTCTTTCCTCCCTTCAATTCATTCTTAAACCATCCAGAGTGATTTTTAAAAACACACATCTACAAGTTTGCTCTTGGTCCTTTGCTTAAAGCCTTTCTATGGCTACTCCTACATATTAAGGTCACGTTTTTAAATATCCTTAATATGGTCAGGAGTGGTGTCTCACGCCTGTAATCCCAGCACTTTGGGAGGCTGAGGTGGGAGTATTGCTTGAGTCCAGGTGTTTGAGACCAGCCTATGAGATGTGATGAAACCCTAGCTCTACAAAAAAATAAATAGAAAAAATTAGCCAAGCATGGTGGCTTGCGCCTGTGGTCCCAGCTACTCTGGAGGCTAAGGCGGGAGGATCGCTTGAGCCTGGGAGGTGGAAGTTGCATTGAGCTGTGATGGTGCCACTGCACTTCAGCTTGAGCGACAGAGGGAGAACCTGTCTCTCTCTCTCTCTGTGTCACACACACAGACACACACACACACACACACACTGTATTGTGCTCTGTATGGCTCTGCATTTACTGACCTATTTTTTTTTAATTTATTTTCTTTTTTATTCTTGAGACACGGTCTAACTCTGCCGCCTAGGTTGGAGTAGAGTGGTATGAACACAGCTTACTGTAGCCTCGACCACCTGGGCTCAAGTGATCCTCCCAAGTAGCTGGGACTACAGGCATGTGCCACCACACCTGGCTAATTTTAAAATTTTTTCTAGAGATGAGGTCTTGCTATGTTGACCAGGCTGGTCTGGAATTCCTGGCCTCAAGCAGTCTTCCTGCCTTAGCCTCCCAGGAGTGAGCCACCATGCCTAGCACTGGCCCATATTAAATTCTTTGAATCATCCTAAATTCCTTCTTACCTTAAAATTTTCATTCATCGTCTTTACCTTCACCTAGATAACTCTCACCCTATCCCCACCTCACACCCTGACTTCTTAAGGTATCTCATGTGAGAAACCTGCAGTATTTTCAACCCTCACTCCTTGTTGCTTTGTGCAATGGTGTATGTTTTCACAGAATATTTTATTTTACTTTCATATTCTTAGAAATATACCTATGTATTGTCTATGTAATATGTGTCTTCTTCAGAATGGAGGTTATTTGAGGAACCCTATCTGTTTTGCTGTTATATTTGTAGTACTTAGTATTTACTTTAATCCATGGTATATAGTTGGTGCTTAATACATGCTTATATCATGAAAGCCAGAACTCTGCTTCAGTGTGGGAATTAGAAGCCGCTTTCTTCCTGCTGCAGCCTCTACTGCCATTCGCCCTCTACCCTGTAATTGGGACCAAGATGAAGGGTAAGTTTGTGATTATCCTTGGTTAGCAGCGTGGGGATATGGGCTACTCTTGTTTCTTCCTTTCCTTGCTATGTTCTCTGGAACAATGAGTAGTAAAATATGTCTACCAAAACACAGCTTTCTTTCATTCATTAAACAAATATTTGAGTACCTACAATTGTTAAGGCAGTGTTGCCTGTATTTCCTTGAGTTACTATATTTCTGCAGTGAAAGCTTGAGAAATCAAGTGACAAGCATGCAATCACTCATTAAAATGTAGTGACTGTCTCTGAGTTTCTGTTTCTCAGCTAAGTTCTGCAGGGTGCCACAAAAATGAAGAAAACACTGTCTTGCCTCTTAAAGAACTTGTGATCTGGAGGGTGACAGGGCAATGCACTTGCTTCCTCTCTGCTTGGCTTCTAAATGTTGAAGTGCTCAGAAACTTGGAGTTCTGTCCTTTTTTCTTCTCTCTCCACTGACCCTAGGTGTAGTTGCCGTATATATGAGATGACTTTCAAATTTATATCTCTGGATTCATATCTAGCATCTGACATCTTTATTTGAATATTGAATAGGTGTTTCCAAAATGACACGTCCAAAACATGATTGTCACCCTGTCAACCTGGGCCTCCTCTAGCCTTCCCCACCTCAGTAATTATTATCACCATTTACTCCATTACTTATGTCCAGAAGGTTAGAGCCATCCATGATTCATTTCATTCCTTCCCATATCGAGTCCCTCAGCAAATCCTGTTGGTTCAGTCTCCATATCTGTAATTTCCTGCATGGATTATTGCAGTTGCCTCCTGTTGCTTTTCTTGCTTCCTTTTAGGCCTTCTATAATTTATTAAGTATGCAACAGCCAGAATTAACTTTTCAAAAGTATAAGTCAGGTAATGTCATTACCCTGCTTAGAACCTTCCAGTGTTAATCAGTAACATCCAATGACTTGGTCGGGTGTGGTGACTCATACCTGTAATCCCAGCACTTTGGGAGACTGAGGCAGGCAGATCACTTGAGGCCGGGAGTTTGAAACCAGCCTGGCCAACATGGTGAAACGCTGTCTCTACTAAAAATACAAAAATCAGCTGGGCATGATGGCAGGCGCCTGTAGTCCCAGCTACTCGGGAGACTGAGGCAGGAGACTAGCTTGAACCCAGGTGGCGGAGATTGCAGTGAGCCAAGATGGCGCCTCTGCACTCCAGCCTGGGTGACCGAGCAAGACTCCTTCTTAAAAAAAAAAAAAAGAAAAGAAAAAAGAAAGAAAAATCCAATGACTTATCGTGGCCTACAAAGCCCTGCATGATCTAAGCCTCAGCTAATTTATCCAACTTCGTGTCATTCCCCTCCCACCACCATCCTTCAGCCATACTGGCTTTACTTCTGTTCCTGAAACATGCTAAGATTATTTCTGTCTTAGGACTTTTGCACTAGCTGTTCTCTTTAACTGAAGTTTTCTTTCCAGGTCTTTGCTTTGCTGCTTCTGCTTTTGCTGATAGTTAGGTCTTTTCCCACATGTTACCTTCTCAGAAAGGCTTTCTCTGACTGCCATGTCTAAAGTAACTGCACATCACTAACACATGATAATTTTACTTCCTCAGAGCATTCTCACTCTCTGGAGTAATTTTGTTGATTTATATGTATCATTTATTACCACCCTTTCCCGATACCACTAACCATCACTGATAGAATGCATGTTCCATGAGAACAGGAACTTCTTTGTCTTGTTCACATCTGTACAAGGCAGGTTAGTATAGTAGTTGATAACATAAGCTCTGGAGTCAGAATGTTTGAATTTATATTTTGACTCCGCCACTTGCAGTATGATCTTAGACAAGTTTCTTAACCTCTCTGTGCCTCAGTTTCCTTATGTAAAATGACACTTTTCGAATTCTTGAAGATTAAATGGGAAAACTTAGAAAAGTATTTAGAGTGATGTCTAGCATATAGAATAGCATATAGATTATTAACTTTATTGTCAGGACTTAGAACAATGTCTAATGCATTGTGTCATTAAACATGCAATGAATGAATGAAATAACTATGCTATTAATACTTGTCAGACTATTCCTTTTCAAGAGGTACAAAAATACTTCAGGGACTTAGTGGGAAAATTATATTGAGTTCAAGGGGGATCATGGTAGCATTTGTCAGGTAGATTGCATACAAACTGATCTGAATTATTGCTAATGTTGCATAGTGGAATAAGGGATTAGTACAAAGAAGGAACTTCCAAGAACAAGTGTTCCAAGAGGGAGGAAATGGAATCTGCTAGGCCAGTTATAGACTGGGCCTTGAACTGGCATAGCATCACTTCTGCAAGTGTGTTGGTCAAAGCAGTTCCTGGTCCATTACAGAATCGTCATGGGAGGGAAACTACACGAAGGTGTGATTCATTGGGGAGCTCAGCGGAGTAACACTGTGTCATAGAGCATTGGTACTAGATTGTAGAGGGCTTCTCATGACAGATCATGGAGTTTAGTCTCTCCACTCTAAAGGATAGGGAGTGGCCAGGTGTGGTGACTTGTGCCCATAATCCCGCACTTTGGGATGCCAAGATGGGCTGATGGCTTGAGCTCAGGAGTTTGAGACCAGCCTGGGCAACATGGTGAAACCCCGTCTCTACAAAAATACAAAAATTAGCCTGGCGTGGTGGCATGCGCCTGTGGTCCCAGCTACTCAGGAGGCTGAGGTGGGAGGAGGAGCTACTCAGGAGGCTGAGGCTCGAGCCTGGGAGGTGGAGGCTACAGTCAGCCATGATCGTGCCACTGCACTTCCGTGTGGGCAAAGGGAGTGAGACCTGTCTCAAAAAAACGACAAAAAAACCCACACAAAATCTCTGTTCTTGTGGAGTTTACATTCTTGGGTGAAGGAGGTGGGCAAGCAAATAATTGAGAAAATTTTCTCCTGGAGGAAGTGCACTTCCCTGTGATCTGAGGAAGCAGCAAGTGCAAATGTCCCGAGGCAAGAACAAGCCTGGCAGTTCCCTTCCCTGGCAGGATCTTACTGTAGCTCAGTGGTACTTCAGAACCACCTGGAGAGCTTGTTGAAACATAGGTTGCTGGGCCCAACTCCAGTTTCTGAATCCATAGGTCTTAGGTGGAGCTTAAGAATTTGCATTTCTAACAAGTTCGTAGGTAATTCTTATGCTGCTCATCCAGTGAGGAGATTTTGAGAACCACTGATCTGGATCTCGTCAGTGTTGGCTTCTTGACATTCTTATCTCTCCTTAAATATTGTCTCTTTACAAAGACCTTCCTTGACCAACAGATCTAAAGTCCCACCAGGTTTCCTTTGTTCTAACACTTCTGTTTTCCCTACAGTATTTGTCCTTAGCTGACAAGACCAGAGAGCTGAGTTTAGGAGTCTGACTGGACATTTGTATAGAGACAATAGTGGAATCTCAGAGATAAGGCCTTTGGGGGTGAAGAATGAAAGTCTGAGAACTGAGCCTTTGCCGTTGTAGGTGATAGTGTCTATTACATGCCTACTATGTGCTGAGCACTGGCCTAATAATTTTATAGTGTTATTTCATTTAACTTCTCACAATAATTCTAGAATATAGGTACTATTGTTAGCCCATTTTATAGACAAGGAAACTCAAGCAAAGAGAGATTTATTAATTTGTCCAACATCACTGCTAGTAAGTGGCAGAGGCAAGATTTGAACCCAGGAGGTGTAACTTCAGAAACTGTGCTATTAATCATAAGCTTTCAGGGAAAAATCCTTTTGGGAAGTTGAGGGTATGGGATTAAATAGAATTGGCAAATGAAGTCAGAAAGAGGTTTAATGATAGAATACTTTGAAGAAGGATGTTGGGTCTTTGTGATTTAACATTGATGCTGGGAGGTTATATTTTCCATTTTTAAAAAAATTAGAATCATTTTCCCAGAGCGTACTTTTGCTAAAAGTTTTTGGAGAAAACGTGGGGACATGGGCTTATACCAAATTGAATAGTTGTCATAGGGATGGGTAGTTCAGAGATTTTAACTGACCTGAAGCACCTCTCATATTCTAGACACTGTTCTGGGGGCTTGGGATACATGTGAGAACAAAATCAAGTTCCTGAGGCGAATGGGGTGAGACAGTTGATTAAAAAATGAACAAAACTGTACATTATCTAGTATGTTGGGAGGTGATACCAGAAAAAGAAAAGCAGAATAAGGAAGAATGGAATGTGGATGGGGGAGGCGTTTCTGATTTACAAACAAGGTGGACTGGGGAGGCTCATTGAAATGATATTTGAACAATGACTTGAAAGTGCTAACTTTTGAAATGAGAAGAAAAAATGTTACATTGGGAAACAGAGTGCTTCAGTAAGTTTTTTATTTGTTTGTTTGTGAGATACAGTCTTGCTGTGTCGCCCAGGCTGGAGTGCAGTGGCGCGATCTCAGTCCACTGCAACTGCAACCTCCACCCCTGGGATCAGGCAATTCTCCTGCCTCAGCCTCCTGAGTAGTCGGGATTACAGATGCCCACCACCACACCCAGCTAATTTTTGTATTTTTAGTAGAGATGGTGTTTCACTGTGTTGGGCAGGCTGCTCTGGAACTCCTGACCTCAAGTGATCCACCCGCCTCGGCCTCCCAAAGTGCTGGGATTACGGGGATGAGCCACCATGCCCGGCCCCAATAAGTTTCTTTTGCCCCTAGTTGAAATGAGACTACAAGTTTTGTAAAAAAATTACCTGTTCCTTGGGTTAACTTGCTTACAGGAAATCTTATTTCTTTGTTTAATGTTTATCCCTGTTGCTGCTTCTGGTGGTTTAATTTCAGCCACATGCTAGGTGACTTTCTGTTACTAGGCTGCTACTAACACAGTTTCCTTACATTGACTCAGGCCAATCTAGCCGGGGCTTTCCAGTCTAGGCCTTTCTGCAGTCAAGGCAAGAGTAAGCATTTCTTTTTTTCTTTTTTTGGGGGGGGTGGGGGTGGGAAACAGAGTCTTGCTATGTCACCCAGGCTGGAGTGCAGTGGTGCGATCTCAGTTCACTGCAACCTCCAACTCCCAGGTTCAAGTGATTCTCTTGCCTTGGCCTCCTGTGTAGTTGGGATTACAGGCATGCACCACCACACTCGGCTAATTTTTGTGTTTTTAGTAGAGACGAGGTTTCACCATGCTGGCCAGGCTGGTCTCTAACTCCTGACCTTGTGATCCACCCACCTTGGCCTCCCAAAGTGCTGGGATTACAGGTGTGAGCCACCGCGCCCAGCCAGTAGTAAGCATTTCTTAATGTGCTAGCAGTGAATATGAATATGTGTATGGATGTTGTATAATATGAAGAGGTAAATGAGAGGATGTGGGCCTGGTTTCAGTATATCCACTCGTTTTGCTTTTTTTTTTTTTTTTTTTTTTTTGCAGAACCATCTTCTCTTTTATCTTTGAATGAAACACACTGTTTTTTCACTGTTCCTTGAATGGTGTTAGGAATGCTCTTATCTACGGCCTTTGTGCTTTTTCCTGTGCCAGGACCACTTTTTCCTGAGATAATCTGCATAAGTTCCTCATGTTGATCAGTGGCCTCTCCTTAGTACCCTCAAAAGAATGGTATGCACCCCCATCACCGTCAACCCTGCTTAAGGTTTCTTCATAACGTTTATCAATCCTTGATATAAATACTTCTCTGTTCTTGTTTATTGTAGTCTCTGTCCTTTAGCTTGGGTGTTTTTTGACAGTAGAACTTCAGCTGTGTTTCCCCCCACTTGCCTGGCATATAATAACTGTTAAGTGAATATTGATTTAATAAAGAATATGTTTAATGGGGAATATTCTGCTTTTACTTGTCTAATATTTCAGAGTTTAAATTTGGCCTCTCTAAGTTAAAGACTCTTTAGGGATCCTTACCATGTAGCTTCTCCTATGTTGCTAGGCATGTAGGCATTTATGGGGTGTAACTAAACGTAAAATAATGAAATTTTCATATGGCCTAATGCCATCATTCTCATTACTGTGTGATCACTGATCCTGTTTAAGTAACTTGAGACCAGATTTGTCTGACCCAGTGAAGCAAACACAAATATGTGGATAAGCTAAAATACTTTTGCTTGGATCTGCTTAGATCAGATGGCTTAACATTTTAAAACATTTCTCATATTGAGCAAAACTGCAAGATGAACACTACTCTGGTAAAGCAGCTGGTACTATTTTCACTTAAACAGACATTAAACTACTTCAAGTCAGAGTTTGATTTGGCCAGAGCCACAAGGCACTGGTGGAATGAGGCCAGAGTAAAAGTGTGAACCATTTGGAAGGATGGGAATTAAGTAGAACTGTGCCTATGTGGAAAACTCCAACTCCTCAAGAAACCCAAAACTTAGAGATGGTCTTTTGCTATTTGTTAATACCTTTGTATTACTTTTTTTTAAACAGCAGGTTTTTGACTCAAATCTGATCCTCTAACATGGTAATGATTAAAATTGTTTCTAAGACTCCTAAGTTGTGTTTTTTTTTTGTTTGTTTGTTTTTTTGTTGTTTTTTTTTTTGAGACGGAGTCTCGCCCTGTCGCCCAGGCTGGAATGCAGTGGTGCCATATCGGCTCACTGCAACCTCCGCCTCCCAGGTTCAAGCGATTCTCCTGCCCCAGCCTCCCAAGTAGCTGGGATTACAGGTGCACGCCACTACACCCAGCTAACTTTTGTATTTTCAGTAGAGACGGGGTTTCACTATGTTGGTCAGGCTGGTCTAGAACTCTTGACCTCGTGATCCGCCAGCCTCGGCCTCCCAAAGTGCGGGGATTACAGGTATGAGCCACCGCGCCCAGCCCTAAGTTGTGTTTTAATAAGGCATAGGAGTTGAAGATTCCAAACTTGCTTTAAAAAGCTAATCTAGTATACCAGCTAATTAACCTTGATCTACTGGGCTGCCTTTTAAGAAGGTCATGTTAGCACCATCCTCATAGATATCAAGCATACTTCACAGTATGTCTACTATTTGCTCTTAATAGATATGCTTATTAGGGGAAATTTAAAAGATAGTAAACTTGTGTGTTATGACATTTGATTAATATGTTATAAAATCTTTTTTAGTGCATAACTTGTATTAAAATATATACGTCTCTAAAATTCATTATAATTTCTTTCTTTAACCTTTGTTGTGAATTCATAGTGCAGAACAAGAATTAGCCACCTTCAAGTTGATTTTCTCTACTATAAAAAAGACTATTTTTTAGTTTTTAGGGTTTTTTTTTTTTTTAAAGTTAAAAAAAATTGGGGCTGGGCACGGTGGCTCACCTGTAATCCCAGCACTTTGGGAGGTTGAGGTAGGTGGATCACCTGAGGTCAGGAGTTCAAGACCAGCCTGACTAATATGGTGAAACCCTGTCTCTACTAAAAATACAAAATTAGCCAGGTGTGGTGGCGCATGCCTGTAATCCCAGGTACTTGGGAGGCTGAGGCAGGAGAATCACTCGAACCTGGGAGGCAGAGGTTGCAGTGAGCCGAGATCGCACCACTGCACTCCAGCCAGGGCAACAAGAGCAAAACTCCGTTTTTTAAGAGACAGGGTCTTATCCTGTCATCTAGGCTAGAGTGCAGTGGCTCACTGCAACCTGAAGCTTCTGGGCTCAAGCGATCCTCCCATCTCAGCCTCCCAACTAGCTAGGACTACAGGTGTGTGCCACCATGCCTGGCTAAATTCGGGTTTGTTTTTGTTTTTGTTCATTGTAGAGATGGGGTCTTGCTATTTTCTCAGGGTAGTCTCAAACTTCTGGGCTTAAGTGACCCTCCTGCCTGACCCTTCCAAAGTGCTGGGATTATCAACATGAGCCACTGCACCTGGCCAACAACACTTTTATAGAAAATTTCAAACCAAACAAATTTAGAGAGAAAAGTATAATGAACCCCTGAGTATCCATTACCCACCTTCAACAATTTTAGCACATGGTGGGTCTTTCATGTATATCCCTACATACTTTCTCTCCCTACTCCCCTGTATCATTTCAAAGCAAATTTCAGGCTATGTACCTCTTTCAACCGTAGTATGAAAGAGAACTCTGAAAGATAAATACTTAATTTTTTTTTTTTTTTTTTTTTGGAGACGGAGTGTTGCTCTGTCGCCCAGGCTGGAGTGCAATGGCACGATCTCAGCTCACTATAAGCTCCATCTCCCGGGTTCATGCCATTCTCCTGCCTCAGCCTCCTGAGTAGTTGGGACTACAGGCGCACACCACCACGCCCGGCTGATTTTTGTTGTATTTTTTAGTAGAGACAGGGTTTCACCATGTTAGCCAGGATGGTCTCGATCTCCTGACCTCATGATCCGCCCGCCTCGATCCCCCAAAGTGCTGGGATTACAGGCGTGAGCCACTGCGCCCAGCCAGAATTAAATTTTTTTTGACATAACTACAATAGGTAGGATATTTTAAGGCAATCTGTACATATTTTATTGGTTTTAGTACTTGAAGTCAGTCTTCTAATATTATAGTACAATTGAAATAGTATAAGTAGTATAGTACAGTTACAACAGGATAAAATACTACCGGTTTTATTATTAAGTCTTTGGCTTACAAATTTGTGGAATTTTCTTAGGAAAACAGAAGCATCAAACTTTTTAAGCTTCTAGATGATTTCAGATTACTTTTCTAAAAGTTTGTAAGGAAAGAACAGCACATTGAGTATAAAATGAATAATGCAATTTTGGATTTTGGTTCACCTGAAAATATTCTTTTCTACCCTAAAATGTTATTAAATTCTTGTATTAAACCAAAGATGTGTAAACGTTTGTCTGTAAATCTAGTTCATATCCAGATGTGAATTGTGATAAATATATTTTTAGACAGATTTCCTTTATCTAATGCCAGAAATCATAGACTATGTTAATAATAATACATAAAATCGTGATGTAGTGAAAAATTGGCTCTACAAGTTTCTCAAACAAGGGAGAAAATTTAATTTGGTAAATGAAAGACTAAGCCACAAACAAAAGGATACATTGAAAAAGCTGAAAAAAACATTTCATAGCACCCATACATTTGAATCATGGAAATATGAACTGTGTTACGTGTTGAGAAGTAACCAGCTATATGTTAGTTCATTTTTATTCATTCCTTTGTAGCCAAAATAAGAGACAACCATCCAGGCAAGGCTCATATAACCACTTTTGTCTATCTCTTAAATAAACATGCCTGGTATTTACAGGTAGTTAGTACATGCAAACACAAAATAATTTGCTTTGATGGATGTATTTCTTTTAAAAGAAAAGCATAGGCTGGGCATGGTGGCTCACGCCTGTAGTCCCAGCACTTTGGGAGGCCAAGGCAGGCATGGATCTCTTGAGCCCAGGAGTTTGAGACCAGCTTGGGCAACATAGGGAGACCCTCGTCTCTACAAAAAATATATAATTAGCTGAGCATGGTGGCATGCACCTGAGGCAGGAGAATCACTTGAGCCCAGGAAGTCAAGGCTCCAGTGAACCATGATCACCACTTTACTGCAGCCTGGGCAGCAAAATGAGACACTTTCTCAAAAGAAAAGAAAAGCATTACAAAAAAATATTGAAATATTGGAAATGGGGAAAACTTGGGACCTAAAAATCTTATCTTTGTTCAGAAGAAAGATTGATAATGCAAATGATGACAGAAATAGAAAAGGAAGATGATGAAATGCAATTTTGGAGTTGTCCAATCCAGGCCTTGGTGGCTGTTATCATGGATATAGCCAAGCATATGCCATATCACCATCACATTTCATTATTTCCCTGTGAAACAGCAGACAGAAATTCTTAGCTGCCTTGACTTTGCCAGTATTTTTCTTGCGCATGTGTTACAAATGCCAACATCTGTCTCTTTTTGTTGTGAATACTGTTTGGAACTGATATATAAGTTTTTTAACATACTCTGCCACCCCACTAGATAGGAAATTCCATACTACTAATTTGACCTTGCTTAGTGAAAACAAACATCTTCTGCTTAACCAAGTTGAGTGTATCATTTGTACAAAATAAAATAGGATTTTTGGTAAAGATCATTAATGATGTATATGGCCGAATAATATTTCACTGCATAGACACAGCACATTTTGTTTATCTGAACTCTTTTGATGGACATTTGGGTTGTTTCTACTTTTTGCTTATTGCAAATAATGCTGCTGTGGATATTTGCATGTAAGACTTTGTATGAACATGTTTCCTGGGTAGGTATCTGGGAGTGGAACTGTTGCAAATTTATGTTTAACATTTTAAGGAATTGCCTAATTTCTCTCTCCTAAATTGGCTGTACCATTTTATATTCCCATCAGAAATATATGGGCCAGGCGCAGTGTCTCACGCCTGTAATCCCAGCACTTTGGGAGTCTGAGATGGGTGGATCACGTGAGGTCAGAAGTTCAAGACCAACCTGGCCAACAGAGCGAAACCTCATCTCTACAAAAAGTATAAGAATTAGCTGGGCGTGGTGGTACACGCCTGTAGTCCCAGCTACTTGGGAGGCTGAGGCAGGGGAATCACTTGAACCCAGGAAGTGGAGGTTGAAGTGAGCTGAGATTGTGCCACTGCACTCCAGCCTGGGCAGCAGAGCAAGACTCCATCTCAAAAAATGAAAAGAAATACGTGGATGTTCCAATTTCCCCATGTCTGTGCCACACTTGTGATTGTCTTTTTTATTATTGCTCATTCATTTCTTGAAAAGTTTAGCATGTTTGACTCATCTGTCTCTTCTACCTCTATTTTCTCTAAAATTGGGTTCAAGGAAGGGAAGTATCTTTTATCAACAGCTTTATCGATTTGATGTTTTCACTGATTTTTTTTTTAAACTAAAAGACGATGTGAGATTATTCAGCAGTTGGTAGCCAAGTTCATTAAACTCTAGGTCCTTTTTTTTGAGTCAGAGTTTTGTTCTTGTGGCCCAGGCTGGAGGGCAGTGACACAGTCTTGGCTCACTGCAACCTCCGCCCCCCGGGTTCAAGCAGTTCTCCTGCCTCAGCATCCCAAGTAGCTGGGACTACAGACACACACCACCATGCCTGGCCAGTTTTTTTGTATTTTTAGTAGAGATGAGGTTGGTCAGGCTGGTCTTGAACTCCTGACCTCAGGTGATCCACCCACCTCGGCCTCCCAAAGTTCTGGGATTACAGGTGTGAGCCACTGCACCTGTCCTAACCTCTAGATCCTTTAACATTTATTTTAAAAGCAATTTCTCTTGAAACTTGGAGCTACTTGGGTAGTCATGTGTATATGGGGGGGTGTGGTCATGACATTATAAGGTGTATTTTGATTTTAGGATTCCCTTGGTATTGATTTTAGTTTGGAAACTAAGGTAAGTTGTGTAGCGGGTAGCTATGTTTTAAAAATGTAATTTAGACACTCCCATGCTTAAAAATCCTTTGGTTTTCCATTGCAGTTGGAATGAAATCCAGACTGGTTGTGCCTACAAGGCTTTCCATGTCTGACCCTTAACTACTACCTTTCCACGGATCTCCTACTGCTCACCCACTTCCCTTAGTACACTCACAATATGCTGGTGTTCTTTCAGCTTCTCTGTGTTCCAGACTCTTCCCAATTCAGGCCTTTTCCTAACTGTTATTTCTCTTCCTTTGGTTTGGGGCAGGGCTTGCTTAAGATCCCTTCTTCAGGAGGCATTGCTGATCACTGTGTCCTCTTTCTCCCATAACGTCTGTATTTAGACTTTTTTCTTCTTTATTCATTTGATAGAGTTTATAATTGTTTTATTAGTTGGTTTCCTTTTATTTACCACCTTGCCTCACAACTAAACTGTAAGCTCTTCAAAGACTTATCCTGTCTTTTATTATATCCCCAGTGCCTTGCTTATTGCCTGGTACATAACATCTAGTATCTGTTGAATAAATTAATTTACCCTGCTCTGCCATATATTTGTTTTATTCTGTTTTGTAAAATTGGCTGGACACTTGTATACTGTTTAATCCCCCATAGTTAACAACAGGTCATGATGGCAGGAACTTTGTCATTGTGTATACCTTTCACTCATGCCTTTTGCATGCATATACTCTGTAAAGACATATAGACTTAAGGTGAAATTTTCCCTTGAAAATAACATTGAGCATGTTGAAATGGATATGGTAGAAATGTTCTGCAGCTACACTGCCAATATAATGAGAAATTTTAAACAAAAACTTTAAGATCAAAGGTAAATAGAGTAAAACTCAGAATGGACATTTTAGATCTAGGCCATAAATTAGGATTTACAGGCACTTTCTTCTTCTTGTTCCCTGCCTTTTCCTACCTCCCTCATGCCACTGTTATAACTGCTTTCTTGTTCCAGTTGGCTTTTTCTGTTTTGGTCCTAGCCTTCTGGTCCACAGAACTTCGTAGTGCAAGGGGTTGTGGGAGGAGATAGTACAATGTAATAATTGTACAGGTAATGTATATGTAATATGTGTGTCATAGCTATGCTTGATTTATTATTATTGTCTCCTCAAACAGTTTCTCTGTCTAACCTTATTGCAGCAGTTAGTCCTCCTTTCTTGAAACTTAAGTTCCTTTAATTTTTGGAGACATTCCTGGTTTTCCTCTCAAGTTTTTAGTTAAACTTTCTTATGGTTTCCTCTTCCTCTCCCTGTCCCTTAAATCTGCATCTCAGGTAATTGAGTTTAAAAGGACCAAGTTATAACACGGACACAGGGAAGGGAACAACACACACCAGGGCCTGTTGCAGGGGGTGGGGAAAGAGGGGAGGGAACTTAGAGGATGGGTCAGTAGGTGCAGCAAACCACTATGGCATATGTATACCTATGTAACAAGCGTGTACGTTCTGCACATGTATCCCATTATTTTTTAGAAGAAATAAAAAAATTAAAAAGTACCAAGTTATGAATGATTACTCGTTGTCTTTAAATAAGATAGAATTGATCCCTATGATATGGTTTGGCTCTGTGTCCCCACCCAAATCTCATCTCAAATTGTAATCCCCATGTGTCGAGGGAGGGACCCGGTAGGAGGTGACTGGCCTATGGGGGTGGGGTTCTCCCATACTGTTCTCATGGTAGTGAGAGAGTTCTCCTGGGATCTGATGGTTTAAAAGTGGCAGTTTCCACTGTACTTGCTCTTTCTCTGCTGCTGCCTTGTGAAGACATGCCTTGCTTCCCCTTCCCCTTCTGCCATGATTGTAAGTTTCCTGAGGCCTCTTCAGCTATGTTGAACTGTGAGTCAGTTAAACCTCTCCTTTACAAATTACCCAGTCTCAGGTCGTTCTTTATAGCAGTGTGAAAATGGACCAACACAGACAGTTGATACCGGGAGTAGGGCACTGCTATAAAGATAACCTGAAAATGTGGAAGTGACTTTGGAATTGGGTACCGGGTAGATGTTGGAACAGTTTGGAGGGCTCAGAAGAAGACAGGAAGATGTGGGAAAGTTTGGAACTTCCTAGAGACTTGTTGAATGGTTTTGACCAAAATGTTGATAGTGATATGGACAATGAAGTCCAGGCTGAGGTGGTCTCAGAGGGAGATGAGAAACTTACTGGGAACTGGAGCCAAGGTCACTATTGCTATACTTTAGCAAAGAGACTGGCAGCATTTTGCCCTGACCTAGAGATCTCTAGAACTTTGAACTTGAGAGCGATGATTTAGGGTATCTGGCGGAAGAAATTTCTAAGCAGCGAAACATTCAAGATGTGACCTGGCTGATCCTAAAGGTGTTCAGTCATTGCATTCACAAAGAGATTATCTGAAACTGGAACTTTTATTTAAAGGGAAGCAGAGCATAAAAGTTTGGAAAATTTGCAGCCTGACTGTGGCAGAAAAGAAAAACCCATTTTCTAAGGAGAAATTCAAGCAAGCTACACAAATTTGCATGAGTAGTGAGGAGCTGAATGTTAATAGCCAAGACAATGGAGGAAAATGTCTCCAGGCCTTTTCAGAGATCTTCACGGCAGCCCCTCCCATCACAAGCCTGGAGGCCTAGGAGGAAAAAATGGTTTTGTGGGACCAGTCTGCTGCCCTGTTCAGCCTCAGGACACAGCACCCTGTGTCCCAGTTGCTCCAGCGCCAACCATGACTAAAAGAAACCAAGGTACGGCTCAGGCCATTGCTTCAGAGGGTGCAAGCCCAAGCACTGGCAGCTTCCATGTGTCGTTGGGCCTGAGAGTGTTCAGAAGACAAGAGTTGAGGTTTGGGAACCTCCAGCTAGATTTCAGAGGATGTATGGAAATGCCTGGATGTTCAGGCAGAAGTCTGCTGCAGGAGCAGAGCTCTCATAGAACCTGTGCCAAGGTTGTGCAGAAGGGAAATGTAAGGTTGGAGCCGTGACACAGAGTCCCTACTGGGACACTGCCTAGTGGAGCTGTGAGAAGAGGGTAACCGTCCTCTAGACCCCAGAAAGGTAGATCTTCTGAAAGCTTGCACCACACACTTGGGGAAGCCACAGGCACTTGATGCCAACCTGTGAAAGCTGCAGTGGCTGTACGCCACAGAGCCACAGGGGTGAAGCTGCCCAAGGCTGTAGGAGCCCACCCCTTGCATCATTGTGCCCTGGATGTGAGACATGGAGTCAAAGGAGATTTTGGAGCTTCCCTATTTAATGACTGCCCTATTGGGTTTTGAACCTGCATAGGGGCCCTGGCCCCTTTGTTTTGGCTCATTTCTCCCATTTGGAATGGAAGCATTTACCTAATGCCTGTACCCCCATTGTGTCTTGGAAGTAACTAACTAGCTTTGATTTTACAGGCTCGTAGTCAGAAGGGACTTACCTTGTCTCAGATGAGACTTTAGTCTTGGACTTTTGCATTAATGCTGCAATGAGTTAAAACTTTGGGGGACTGTTGGGAAGGCGTGATTAGTTTTGAAATGTGAAAAGGGCATGAGATTTGGGAGGGGCCAGGGGCAGAATGGTATGGTTTGGATCTGTGTCCCACCCCCCAATCTCATCTCAAATTGTAATCCCCATGTGTCAAGGGAGACCTCATGGAAGGTGACTGGCTCGTGGGGTTTCCACCATGCTGTTCTCACGATAGTAAAGGAGTTCTCATGACATCTGACAATTTAAAAGTGGCAGTTTCCCTTGCGCTCACTCTCTCTCCTGCCACCTTGTGAAGACATGCCTGGCTTCCCCTTCACCTTCTGCCATGATTGTAAGTTTCCTGAGGCCTCTCCAGTCATGCTGAACTGTAAGTCGATTAAACCTCTTTTCTTTATAAATTACCTAGTTTCAGGTCATTCTTTATAGCAGTGTGAAAATGGACTAATACACCCTATATTAGTATTATTACTCATCTATTTCTGTGATATCTTAAGTGGAAGAGGGAAGAGTGGTACTTCAGTTGAGTTGCAAAGAATTTTGAGTTGCAGATAAATAACATCCTTGAGAAGCAGGAAATTAATATTATTGGTCATATGTGTAAAGCAGTGTCCCTATAATTTCTGTCCTTAGCCCACTTCTGATGTGACTCACTTTTGGACATTTTCATTCACTTCCATGACTTCAAAAAACACTCAATTTGTAATGATCCCCAATTTTTTATTTCCAGCTCAGATTTCTCTTCTGAGTCCGAAGTAGGAATATTCATTACCTCTCTTTCAATTATTTCTCACAGTATGTCTCTTTTTAACACCCCAAACTCAGTGCTTTCAAAATTGAAACCGTCTGTTTGTTCAGCCTTATGGGTGGCTCACTGTCATTCATGATTCCTCTTTCTTCCGTGCAAGTCTTCTCAATTGTGTTTTTTAAGAATTCCTAAGTATCTAACTATTGCCACTGTTTTGCCCTCATAATTTCTGCAATAGGATCTTGGCCTTCTCTCTTTAAGGTTTGCTCTGTTCTGCACAGTATTTATCAGACTAAGATAGTGATTCTTTTGAACTTTTTAGAGTGAACTTATAGGGTCCTATGTCACATGTCAGAACTACTAATCAATAATTTCTGAAAGGGAGATCTGGATGTATATAGTTTGAAAAAACTAACCAGATGATGCTGATGAGCATGCCTGGTTACAAACCATTCTTTAGGCCAGGCAAGGTTTCCCATGCCTGTAATCCCAGCACGTTAGGAAGTGGAGCTGGAAGAATTGCTTGAGCCCAGGAGTTCAAGACCAGCCTGGGCAACACAGGGAGACCTTGTCTCTGTAAAAAGATGTTTAAAAAACTGGCAAGGCATGGTGTCACACGTCTTTGGTCCCAGCTACTCAGGAGGCTGATGTGGGAGAATTGCTTGAGCCTGGAAGGTCACACCTAGGATGAGTTATGATCACACCACTGCACTCCAGCCTGGACAACAGAGCAAGACCCTGTCTCAAAAAAGTATAAATTTAACTCTTACTAAAATTCTTGAGATGCTCTTGATTCCCTTGAAGATAAAATGTGAGATCCTTATTTTGGTATATAATATTCCATTGTTTGATTCCCGTCTACCTCATATCCCTATTCTCCAATACAACCATGCTGAATTACTACAGTTCTAATGTGCCATGTTAGGAATATTTCTAGGTCTTCGTATATGTGATTTTGTCTCCTTGAAACCTTCTTTTTCTTTCCTTGGATAATTTCTCCTCTTCCTTTGTTTTGTTTTGTTTTGAGATGAAGTCTCGCTTTATCCCCCAGGCTGGAGTGCAGTGGCTCCATCTCAGCTCACTGCAAGCTCCGCCTCCCGGGTTCACAGCATTCTCCTGCCTCAGCCTCCTGAGTAGCTGGGACTACAGGGGCCCGCCACCACGCCCAGCTAAGTTTTTGAATTTTTTTTAGTAGAGACGGGGTTTCACCATGTTAGCCAGGATGGTTTCAATCTCCTGACCTTGTGATCTGCCCACCTCAGCCTCCCAAAGCGCTGGGATTACAGGCATGAGCCACTGCGCCCGGCCTCTCCTCTTCCTTTTAATACTCAGTTGTCATGTCCTAGAGGAAGTCTTCCCAGATTGTGTTATGTTTATTTACTTATGCTGTTTTATTTCTCTAGTCCCTAGCATAACACTTGGCAGTCAATAAATGTCATTTGTATAAATGCAGACCTCACCTTTAGATGCAATAATAATAGCATTGATTCAGCATTCATTATGTGCCAGTTGCTGGACTGTGCTAGTTGCTGCTGACCATATATGCTTTATTGTTTATTCTCACAACAACTTGATGAAAGTAGGTGTTACTATTACCCATATTTTACTGTTGAGGAAACGGAGACTTGGTTAAATCTAACTAATTATCTGTGTGGCTAGCCTCTAAGTCACAGAATTTATATAGAACTGGATTTGAATCCTGTAGCTTTGTTTGCAGAGCTGTGCTTTTATACAGCTGTTACACAGTTGTTTCAAAGTTCCCTAGTTTATTTTTTAAAATTCATGATAAATAATTTCTTTTTTTTTTTTTTTTTTTTTTGAGATGGAGTCTCGCTCTGTCACCCAGGCTGGAGTGCAGTGGCTGGATCTCAGCTCACTGCAAGCTCCGCCTCCCGGGTTTACACCATTCTCCGGCCTCAGCCTCCCGAGTAGCTGGGACTACAGGCGCCCGCCACCTCGCCCGGCTAGTTTTTTGTATTTCTTAATAGAGACGGGGTTTCACCGTGTTAGCCAGGATGGTCTCGATCTCCTGACCTCGTGATCCGCCCGTCTCGGCCTCCCAAAGTGCTGGGATTACAGGCTTGAGCCACCGCGCCCGGCCAATAATTTCTTAATAAGAGCTGATTATTCTTAGGCTACATGTTTTTACTTTTAACTTACCAAACTGGATTAACTAAAACAAAATAAAGATTTAAAAATATTTGGCATTTAGGTATGAATGGGATAGGTATATGCTAGAGTTCCGTGCAGACTTAATTCAGTGGACTTAGTGTTTATTTCTGTTCAGATTTTATACCAAAGAATACTGTGTGCTAAATGAAGTAAAAATATTAACTGAGAATATTAGAACTACAAAGAACATTAGGCTTTATAAGTAGGAAAACAAGTATTCTACAAGAGTATGTATTTTGCTCAAAGTCTTGTAGCATTTATTTGCAGAAGCAGGACTGGAATTTGGGGCTCCTAACTTCCAATCCAGAATATTTATCTTTCTCACCTGTGAAAAGCTGATATACCTAAAACTGTAACAATATTTTCAAAGCTTGAAGAGAATTCTATTTTTATTACATTCTAGGCATTAGTGACCAAATTATTTAACACAAAAAGGACAAAGTGATATGACTCCTTAAGGCAAAATCATTTATTCAGTGTTTAAGTAACTTATTACTTGTGTGCAAGTACTGGTTTGTTTTCTCAGATTTAACGTATTTTATGAAACATTTGCTAATTGATTTTTAAACCTGGAATGTGTTTTATTTCTTACGCATCAAGGAGTAGGTTTATATGTTATTCATATCTGGATATGAACCATAAGAGCACATATTTAAAAGCATTTTATCTTACAGTCATATACTGTCTTCACTGCATGAGTGGACATTTTAGATGAATTTTTTTGCCTTGGCTATATCTGCTTTAGAAATTAATTTTCTTTGTTATAGTGAAGTTGACTAAAAAATGTTCACACTTAAACAGTATAGAAAGTGATAACCAGATAACTAATCTTTGCTGGTTTGTTTTAGTTTTTTGTTGTTGTTTTTGTTTTTGAGATAGTCTCACTCTGTTGCCCAAGCTGAAGTGCAGCAGCCCGATCACAGCTACCTGTAGCCTTGACCTGCTGAGCTCAAGCCATCCTCCCACCCTAGCCCCCTGAGTAGCTGGGACCACAGGTGCCACTATGCCCAGCTAATTATTTTTTGTAGAGATGGAGTCTCACTATGTTGCCCAGGCTGATCTTGAATTACTGGACTCAAACAGTCCTCCAGCCTTGGCCTCCCAAAGTGCTGGGATTATAGGTGTGAGCCACTGCACCTGGCCTGTTTTGGTTTTTTGAGGAAATTATAAATTTTTTAAAAATGTGACAGTGACTGAAAGAAGATGATACTTCCCTTTGCAAAATTCTAACCTTCCTTGTCCTCAATTTCATACCTTATTCATGAGTGTGTGGGGAGGAGATGGAAGATTTGTTTTATGCTAGGCTGGGAATATGAAGATTGAAACTTCGTTCATTTGGTTCATTCTTCTCTAGGCTTTAGCTGAGGTAATACTTGGAGTATGTAAGGTGATGGTAAAAGTTTACTATTCTCTCCCTACCATGACTACCCAGGGCTTGGGGATTAAGAAGGGCTATGCTGGGCCACCATAGGTCCTATCTTACATAAACGTACATATATTCAAAGAAGAGTCTGTACTGGTCCAAACGTGGGAATTAGAAATCAAGACCATGTTTTGAGGCATGCTTTTTCCTTTTAGGATTACAAAAAAGAAATTCTGGCTTTTGTTTAAAAAATAAGCAATCTCAACAGACCAGTGACTATCAGGTTATTATTCCTGGGATTAATACCTTCTGAAATGGATTTTAAAACCATAAAGCATACAGATTTTTAAAAAACATTATTATGTGGGATATGGAGATGGGCCAACCATAAGAGATTGAACACATGCATGACAGCAAGGCTTATCTAGAAACCACCTTCTTATTTGGTAGTGTTGCATAGTTCATGAAAAATTAAAAATGATCACTAAGGTTGGATGAATATAATTTTTTTTTTTGAGATGGAGTTTCACTCTTGTTGCCTAGGCTGGAGTGCAGTGGCATGATCTCTACCTCCCAGGTTCAAGCAGTTCTCCTGCCTCAGCCTCCTCAGTAGCTGGGATTACAGGCATGCGCCACCACACCTGGCTAATTTTGTATTTTCAGTAGAGACAGGGTTTCTCTATGTTGGTCAGGCTGGTCTCCAACTCCCGACCTCAGATGATCCACCTGCCTCAGCCTCCCACAATGCTGGGATTACAGGCATGAGCCACTGCACTCGGCCAGATGAATATAATTTTTATTGATATAATTTACATGGATAAGTGACCATTTTAAAGCATACAATGCCATAATTTTTAGAATATTCACAAGGTTGTACAGCCATCACTATTATCTAATTTCTAGAACATTTTCATTACCTAATAAATAAACACATACCCAGTAGCAGCCTTTTCTAGTTTCCCCTCTCACCAGTCCTTAGCAAATACAGTAATCTGTCTCCATGAATTTGCTTATTTGGGACATTTCATATATAGCCATGCATCACTTGACAAAAGGGGTATGTTCAGAAAAATGTGTCGTTAGGCAGTTATATGACTGTGCAAACATCTTAGGGTATACTTACACAAACCTAGATGGTGTAGCCTACTACACACCTAGGCTATATGGTATAGTCTGTCAATCCTAGGCTACAAACCTGTACAGCATCTTACTGCACTGAATACTCTAGGCAGTTGTAATACAATGGTAAGTATTTGTGTATCTAAACACACCTAAACATAGAAAAGGCACAGTAAAAATAAGGTATTATAAGTTGTACATATAGTCTATTGATTGAAACATTGTTATGTTGGGCTTGACGCTTTTTTTTTTTTTTTTTTGAGATGGAGTCTCAGAGTCTCGCTCTGTTGCCCAGGCTGGAGTACAGTGGCGTGATCTCTGCTCACTGCAACCTCCGCCTCCCGGGTTCAAGCAATTCTCCTGCCTCAGCCTCCTGAGGAGCTGGCACATGCCATCATGCCTGGCTAATTTTTGTATTTTTAGTAGAGACGGGGTTTTGCCATGCTGGCCAGGTTGGTCTCAAACTCTTGACCTCAGGTGATCTACCACCTTGGCCTCCCAAAGTGCTGGGATTACTGGTGTGAGCCACCATGCCCGGCCAGGCATAACTCTAAATGGAATTATATGTGGTCTTTTGTGTTTGGCTTCTTTCATTTAGCATAGTTCTTTCTGATTCCTCCAGGTTGTAGCCTGTATCAGTATTTCATGCCTCTTCGTGGGTGAAAAATATTCCAGTGTTTGATACATCACATTTTGTTTATTCATTTATTAGTTTTTGCACATTTGGATTGTTTCCACCTTTTGACTATTATGAATAATGTTGCTATGAACATTTATGTACAAGTTTTTGTGTGAACATGTTTCCATTCTCATGGGTATATACCTAGGAGTAGAGTTGCTGGGCCATGTGGTAATGATGTTTAACTGTTTGAGGGAGGCATGAGATTTTATTAATATTTTCTTAATTCAGTTAACTACTATTGCTTTATTCACAGCTAATTTTATGTCAAATGTAATCTTTATCCCATTGCACATAAGATACCAAAAAACCCTATTTTATGGCCAGGCGTGGCGGCTCATGTCTGTAATCCCAGCACTTTGGGAGGCTGAGGCGGACGAATCACTTGAGGTCAGGAGTTCAAGACCAGCCTAGCCAACATGGTGAAACCCCATCTCCACTAAAAATACAAAAATTAACTGGATGTGGTGGCACAGGCCTATAGTCCCACCTACTTGGGAGACTGAGGCAGGAGAATCACTTGAACCCCAGAGGCGGAGGTTGCAGTGAGCTGAGATCGTGCCACTGCACTCCAGCCTGGGTGACAGTGTAAGACTCTGTCTCCAAAAAAAAAAAAAAAAAACCCCACCATTTCTCTGTATTGCTCTTTGTGACTTATGATGTAGAGCTCTCTTGATTTGTGCTTCAATAATTAACATCATTAGATGGTAGCTCAAGTAGGTTTTGGCCTTATATGAAATCCTGATATAATGCCTAAAATTAATAATATTAAGTCTCAGATAATTCAGTTTTTAATTAGCATGGACTGACCTACTGGCTTAATCTTTCATTTCTGAGTCCCTAGTCCTTAGCAGAATGCCTGCCTAGTCAAGTAGGCACTCAGTAAAAGTTTGAGAGATGATTCAGCTCTAACTTGAAGGTGATTTCTCTTCCAAAACTGTACATGGGTTGTAATTATTTATGAGTACCTACTGTGTACCACATACTATTCTGGGTGCTTGGGATGTACCAGTGAATAAAGCAAAGGCTCTGTCCTGAAGGAGTTTACCTTTCAGTGCATACTGGGCAAACTAGCACACTATATATAGTATGTTGAGTATTAATGCATGGAGAAAAATAAAGAGGGTTAGGGCATGTGGAGAGAGAGGACAGAGTAAGGATGTTGTTTTATATGAAGTAGTCAGGGAAATCTTGAGTGAGGTGAAATTTAAGCAGAGACCTAAGGGGAAATGAGGAGTGAGTTTGAGGGATGAGGCAAGAGACCTGTGTGGCTGGAGTAAAAAATAGGAGCTAAAATCAGAAGTGTAAGGGAGCAGCAACTAGATCATGTAGTGCCTTGAGAACTTTGTAAGAAGTTGTGGCTCTTACTTGTGAGGTGGGAAGCCGTTGGAAAGTTTTTCGTGATTTGATTTTACCTTTTTAAGAGAATGACTCAGGCTGAGGAGGAGGGGAAGGAGGGGCAAGAGCAGAGGCAAGGAAACCACTTAGGTGTAATAATTCCTTGCCTGTTCAAGAAGTGACTGGAGTTAGCAAAGATTTGTAAGGAACACCCTCTTCGTCCGGAAAACCCTGATATTTATAAATTAGATCAATAATTATTCTAACTCTTAGGAAGTTGTGTTTAGGTTTAGCATGGCTTACATTTTTTTAAATGTAGACTTCATTTTTGGAAACTGCTTTAGATTTACAGAAAAATCAGGAACATATTATAGAGTTCCCATACACGCCCCTCCCCCCCCAGTTTTCCCTATTATTGCCATCTTATATTGGTAGGGACATTTCTTACAATTAATGAACCAATATTAATACATTATTATTAACTGACACCTATAGTTTATTCAGATTTCCATAGATTTACTTAATGTCTTTTTCTGTCTCCTCTTACCTATAACAGTTTCTCCAGCTTAGTTTGTTTTTGTTGTTGCAGGTTTTTTTTTTTTTTTTTTGGAGACAGAGTCTTGCTCTTTCATCCAGGCTAGAGTTAAGTGGCATGATCACCTATGAACTCCTGGGCCAAAATGTGTAGCTGGGACTACAGGCAAGCACCACTATGCCTGGCAAATTTTTAAGTTTTTTAGAGACTGAGTATCGCTGTGTTGCTCAGTCTGCTATCAAGTACTCCTCCGGCCTCAACTTCTTTTTACTTTGCTTTTGATAACCATCACAGTTTTCAGAAGTACTGGGCAAGTATTTTGTAGGACACCCCTCTTTTGGAATTTGCCTAATGTTTTTTCTTTTCGTGTTTAGACTGGTGTTACCGGTTTTGAGGAGGGAGACCACGGGGGCAAAGTGTCACTTTCATCACATCATGTCAGTGGTACATACTATCAATGTGATTTATCACTAATGATATAGGCCTTTATCACCTGGTCGATTCTCATCAGGTTTCTACATTGTAAAGTTACTCTTTTTTTTTCCACCTTTCAGTACTATACTCTTTGGAAAGTCATCATTGTGTGCAGTCCACACCTGCGTGGGGAGTAATGGTCTCCCTCCTTTAGGATAGAAAATCTACATAAATTAATTGGGAATTCCTCAAGGGAAATTTGTCTCTTCCTCTCTATTTATTCAATCATTTAATTATCAGTATGGACCCATGGATATATATTTTATACTTTGGGTTACAATCCAGTACTATTTTGTTGCTCAAAATGTTCCTGCTTTGGTCATTGGGAACTCTTTCAATTAGCTTGTGTGTTCCTTTGACATAAATGTCTTTTTTTCTCCCTTCTTTTCTGCCCCCTTTCTTTTTAGCACTTTCTTACTTTCTGGTACTACAAGATGCTCCAGACTCATCTTGTATATTTCCTGCCCCAGTACTAGAATCAGCCATTTCTCCAAGGAGCCTCGATTCCTTTTTCTTGGAGAATGGTGTGAGAAACCCATCTGGGTACTGGGTATGTTCTTTGCTGCTGGAGTGTCATTGCTTCTGGGCTCTGTCCACCAGAGTAAGGAAATACACATGTAGCCTGTTTTAATATAGAGAATGATTGCTATGATCATTTTAAAAGCATATAAAATTGTAAGAGTATTTTGAAAATAACAGTTGGGCATTTGGGTTTTTGTATTAAGGGATTTCTACATTGCGCTTTGAGTAGCAAAAGAATGAAGCTGGACTCCTACCTCACCATATAAAATAATTAATTTGAAATGGATCAGTCATCCTAAATGTAAAAGCTAAAACTAAAAAGAGAAAACATGGGCATAAATCTTCATGACCTTGGATTGCAAGTTATTCCTTAGATATGCTATCAAAAGCATGAGTGAAAAGGAAAAAATAAATTGGACTTCAAAATAAAAACTTTTGTGCTGTACCTGGTACCATCAGAAAGTGAAAAGATAACCAATGAATGGAAAACAATGTTTAAAATAATAGATTTTTCAGGGACTTGTATGCAGCATATTTAAAGAACTCTTGTACTTTAATAATAAAAAGATAACCCAGTTAAAATATGAGCAAAGCATGTGAATAGAACCTTGTCCAAAGAAGATGCAAGTGGTCAATAAGCACATGCACAGATGCTCTACATTATTAGTTATCATGAGGTAAATGCAAATCAGAACCACTCCACACCTGTTAGGATGTCTATTATAGATAATGAGAAATATAGATAATAAATATTAGTGAGAATGTTGAGAAATTATAACTTACACTTTGCTGGTGGGAATGTAAAATGGTACAGCCACTTTGGAAAACAGTTTGGCCATTTCTCAAAATGTTAAACATGAAGTTTTCATTTGACCCAGCAAATTCATTCCTGGATATATATACCCAAGAGAAATTAAAAACATACATCTATGCAAAAACTTGTACATGAATATTCATAGCATTGTCATGATAGCCCCAAAGTAGAAACAACCCAAATGTCCATCAGCTGATGAATGGATAAACAAAATGTGGTATATTCATACAACAGAATATTCAGCCCTAAAAAGGAATGAGGTACTGATATATCCATGTTGTAACAAGGTGAACCTTGAAAACATATTTAGTGAAAGAAGCCAGTTATAAAAGGCCACATGTAGTATGATTCAGTTTTTATGAACTGTTTTGAATAGGCAAATCCATAGAGACAGAAGGTAGATCAGTGATTGCCAGAGGCTGAGAAGAGGAGGGAAATAGGACCAAGTGCTCATGGATACATGTTTATTTAGGGGGTGATTAAAATATTCTAAAATTACATTGTGGTGACAGTTGCACAAGTCTGAATATTCTAAAAACCACTGATTAGCATACTTTAAAAGGGTGACCTTTGTGGTATGAAAATTGTATTCCAAGTTTGTTTTTTTACAAAAATATTTAGAACAGAATAGCAAAAGATACTTAGGGATAAATTTAACAAAGTACATGTAAGAATTATACACTAAACACTACAAAAGATTGTTGAGAGAAATTAAAGACCAGAAGCAGCTATACTGTATTCATGGCTGAAAAGATTCAGTACTTTTAAGATGGTATAGTTTTTCCCAAATTGGTGTTTAGATTCAATGCAGTTTTTTTGTTGTCATAGAAATTGACAAGCTAACTCAAATGTATGTGGAAATACCTAGCACAGCAAAACAGTTTTGGAAAAAGAACAAATTTGGAAGATTTGTGTTATTGAATTGAAGACACTATAAATACAATTGTATAAAAATATAGTTATTTGTGGATTGATTTATATGAACAGACATTGGTCAGTATAATACTATAGTCAAGAAATAGAAACCCAAATATATGGTTTATTGATTTTTGACAGAGGTGCCAAGACAATTCAATAGGTAAAGAATAATCTTTTCCATATATAGTGTTGGAACCATTGCACATTGAAATTTTTAAAATGAGTATCAACACTTTACACCACATATAAAAAATTAACTCCGAATGGATTATAGCCCTGAATGGAAAAGTTGATAGTATAAAACTTCCAGAAGAAAACACAACAGAAAATCTTTGAGGTCTTAAACTTAGACAAAGATTTCTTAGGTACAGCACCAAAAGTACAGTAGGTAAATTAAAAACTGATCAAAATTAAGAGCTTTTGCCCTTCTAAAGATACTGTTACAAGAATGAAAGCTACTGGGTGGGAGAAAATATTTGCAAAACATAACTGGCCAATAATTTGCTCCAGAATATATAAGCAACTCTCAAAACGCAATAATAGAAAACAACCCAATAAAAATGGGCAGAATATTTCAGTAGTACTTTTACTAAAGATTTCTACATGGCAGATGGTGAGATATTTATTGCACATCAATTAGAATGGCTTTTTTTTTTTTTTTTTTTTTTTTCCAGCCAGAGTCTCACTCTGTCGCCCAGGCTGCAGTGCAGTGGTATGATTTCGGCTCATTGCAACCTCTGGCTTCCCAGGTTCAATTGGTTTTCATGCCTCAGCCTCCTGAGTAGCTGGAATTACAGATCTATGCCACCATGCCTAGCTAATTTTTGGATTTTTAGTAGAGATGGGGTTTTGCAATGTTGGCCAGGCTGGTCTTGAACTCCTGACTTCAAGCAATCCACCCAACCTCAGCCTCCCAAAGTGCTGGGATTGTGAGCCACCACACCCAGCCTAATTTTTTTCTTTTTTTAAAGTAACAACTTACAAACTAACAATACCTAGGGCCCACATGGATGCAGTTACTAGACATACATTAGTGGTGGAAATGTAATATGTTATAACCACTCTGGAAAACATACAGTTTATCTGAGTTAAACATACATTACTGTATAACTCAGTCATCTCCCTACTCAAGTGAAATTAAAACTTACGTTCACACAAAAACTTAATGCACATGGGTATAGCACCTATATTCATGATTGCCCCAGATGTCTCTCAACTGGTGAGAAGGTTTTAGAAAACAAACCAACCGGCCAGGCGTGGTGGCTCACGCCTGTAATCCCACACTTTGGGAGGCTGAGGCGGGCGGATCATGAGGTCAGGAGATCAAGACCATCCTGGCTAACATGGTGAAACCCGGTCTCTACTAAAAATACAAAAAATTAGCCGGGCGTGGTGGCAGGCGCCTGTAGTCCCAGCTACTCGGGAGGCTGAGGCAGGAGAATGGCAGGAACCTGGGAGGCGGAGCTTGCAGTGAGCCAAGATTGCATCACTGCACTCCAGCCTGGGTGACAGAGAGAGACTCCGTCTCAAAGAAAAACAAAAACAAACAAAAAAAACCAACCTTTGGTGCATCCATGCAATGGAATACTGCTCAGCAATAAAAAGGAATGAATCACTGATAGAAATAACACATAGATGAATCTCAGAGGTGTTACACTAAGTGAAAAGTGAGACACAAAGACTACATATTAAATGATTCCATTTATGTGACATTTTGGAAAAGGCAAAATCACAGAAGCAGAAAACAGATCTGGGGACTTGGTGGTAGGATGGGCTTACTGCAGAGAGACGGGGAATCTTTGTGGTGATGGAGGTGTTCTCTCCCTTGGTTTTTGTGGTTTGTTTATGCAGGTATCAGAACACACACTAGAGGGCCAGGCGCAGTGGCTCACTCCTATAATCCCAGCGCTTTGGGAGGCTGAGGTGGGCAGATCACCTGAGGTCGGGAGTTCAAGACTACCCTGGCCAACATGGCAAAACCCTGTCTCTACTAAAAATACAAAAAAATTAGCCTGGCGCAGTGGTGCGTGCCTGTAATCCCAGCTCCTCAGGAGGCTGGGGCAGGAGAATTGCTTAAACCTAGGAGGTGGAGGTTGTGGTGAGCCGAGATCGCACCACTACGCTCCAGCCTGGGCGACAGAGTGAGACTCTTGTCTCAATAAAAAAAGACCAGGCACGGTGGCTCACGCCTGTAATCCCAGCACTTTGGGAGGCCGAGGCGGGTGGATTACGAGATCAGGAGATCAAGACCATCCTGGCCAACATGGTGAAACCCCGTCTCTACTAAAATACAAAAAATTAGCCGGGTGTGATGTGGGTGCCTGTAGTCCCAGCTACTTGGGAGGCTGAGGCAGGGGAATCGCTTGAACCCGGGAAGTGGAGGTTGCAGTGAACTGAGATCACACCACTGCACTCCAGTCTGGTGACAGAGCAAGAAAAAAAAAAGCCCCAGAAAAGGTGAATTCTACCCATGCAAATTATACCTAATTTTTAAAAAGTGAAAATATGAAAAATTTGAATCTTGAACTTTACCTCACACCATACCCACAAAAAAATCTCAAAATGAGTCACAGACCTAAACATAAAAGCAAAAACATTAAAACTTATAAAACATAAGAGAGTATATTATATGACTTTGGGTTGGTGAAGATTTCTTAGGACACCAAAAGCACAAACTATAAAACAAAATATCTTGATAATTCACATTGAGCAAAAATTAAAACCTCATTATTTAAAGACACTGGAGGCCAGATGTGCTGGCTCACACCTGTAATCCCAGCACTTTGGGAGTCCAAGGTGGGTAGATTGCTTGCTTTAGTCCAGGAGTTCCAGAACAGCCTGGGCAACGTGGACAAGCCTTGTCTCTACAAAAAGTTAGCCGGTGGTGGTGGCGCATGCCTATAGTCCCAGCTACTCAGGAGACTGAGGAGAGAATCACCTGAGCCTAGGAAGTTGAGGCTGCAGTGAGCCATGATCATGCCACTGCACTCCAGGTTGGGCGACTGGAGTGAGACCCTGTCTCAAAAAAAGAGAAGGAAAAAAAAAAGGAATAAAGAAATAAAGACACTGGAAAATGAAAGAGAATGAAAAGGCAAGCCAATAGACTGGGAGAAAATACTCCCAATACATATATTTGACAATGAATTTTGATCCAGGATATGTAAAGAACTCTTAAAACCCAATAAGAAGGGAAACAACCCAGGTTTGGTTTTTTTTTTAGATTCAGGAGGTACATGTGCAGGTTTGTTACAGTATGATGCTGAAGTTTGTAATACAAATGATCCTGTTACTTGGGTACTCAGCATAGTAGCTGACAGTTTGATTTCCAGTCCTTACCCCACTTCTTCCCTCCTCTAGTAGCCCCCAGTTTCTATTATCGCCATCTTTCTGTCCGAGTACCCAATATTTAGCTCCCACTTATTAGTGAGAACATGTGGTATTTGGTTTTCTGTGCCTGCATTAATTTGATTAGGATTATAGCCTCCAGCAGCATCCATATTGCTTCAAAGGACATGATTTTGTTCTTTTTAATGGTTGTGTGGTATTCTAAGATGTTTGTGTACCACATTTTCTTTATCCAGTCAACTGCTGATGGCATCTGGGTTGACTCCATGTCTTTGCTATTGTGAAAATGCTGCAATGAACATGCGAGTAAATGTCTGTTTGGTAGAATGACTTGTTTCCTTTTGGATGTATACCCAGTAATGAAATTGATGACAACTTAGATCTTTAAAAAGGGCTGAAGATTTGAATAAACTTCACAAGAGAAGCTAAAAGAATAGCCTTACAAACATACAGAAAGATGCACCTCCTCGTATGTTATCAGAGAAATGCAAATTAAGCCACAATGGGGTGAACCCACCTAGAATGGCTAAAATTAAGAAGACTGAAAAGATCAAGTATTGACGGATGTAAAACTACTGGAATGTTGATACTTCACTTTTTTTTTTTCTTGGAGACAGAGTCTTGTTCTGTCACCCAGGCTGGAGTACAATGGTGCAATCTCAGCTCACTGCAACCTCTGCCTCCTGGGTTCAAGCGATTCTCGTGCCTCAACCTCCAGAGTAGCTGGAATTAGAGACCTATGCTAGCATACCCAGCTAATTTTTGTATTTTTAGTAAAGATGGGGTTCTTCCATGTTGGCCAGGCTAGTCTCGAACTGCTGACCTCAAGTGATCCACCTGCCTCACCCTCCCAAAGTGCTGGGATTACAGGCATGAGCCACCACACCAGGCTGTGTTGCAGACGTTAGTAAGGACACATTACCTTAACCACTTCAAGCTCAGAATCATCAGTAATGAGACAAACTGACATCGTGTGCCTTCTCATGTGATGCAATAAGAAGTACACAACAGGCCAGGTGTGGTGGCTCATACCTGTAGTCCCAGCTACTTGGGAGGCTGAGGCAGGAGGATTGCTTGAGCCCAGGAGTTGGAGGCTACAATGAGCTATGATCCTGCTGCTGCACTCTAGCCTGGGCGACAGAGACCCTGTCTCTTAAGACAAATCCAGAATTTGGGACATCTTATAATTTAGTTGCCCTGGATTCTTCAAAAGTTCAAGGGATTAGGGATTAGGGGATGGGTGAAGGCACTGATACTAAGAGAAATAACCAAATGAAATCACTGAATTTTGATTGAATCCTAGTTAAAAAGAGCTTAAAACTTCTAGATGTTTGGCAACAATGGGGGAAACTGGAATATGACCTATATATTATATGATTATTGAATTAATGCTAAATGTGTTTAATAGTGATATCTGGTTATATAAGAATGTCCTTGTTCCTATGAGATGTACCTGATGATATCTCCCAAGTTATTTTCAAGTTGTTTAGCAAAAAAAAAGAAAAGTGTGTGTGTGTGTATACACAAAAATAAATGATGTTACAAAATCTTAATAGTTGTTGAATCTTAAGGGACAGGTATATGGGTGTTCATTGAAGTTTCGATTTTTTCTATGGGTTTAAAATACTCAAAAACATAATCTTTCCTTTCCAAGGGGAGGGGGTAAAAAATCTTGTTTTGGACTACTCTGATAATGTTTGAGCTTGAAGTTTTCTCAGTGAGTTATTGGGAAATAGTATTAATTCTTTTTTTGAATTATCTGTTATTCCATAGAATACTATAATTGGGTTATGGAGGTTATTTCATCTGGTCCTTTTTTTATACAGATGAAATTCGTCCAACAATAATTGAGTCACTTATTTAAATTACACTGTAAGCCAGAAGTAGAGCCTATACAATGAATTCAGCTCTCTGTTGTCCAGGATATTGCTTTTTCTGCTGTACCACATTACCTCTCCCAGTAAAAAGACTCTTGTTTGAGGTAGTTGAATTAAATAAAATACTGTGTATTATTTTTCTCCTAATGCATCTTAAATATATTTTCTCCATTGTGATAGTATCGTCAGACTGTGTTTGATCCACTAATCTATAGGTCAAGAAGTTGGTCAAAGGTTTCTACTACTTTTATAGTTGCTCTTCTAGAAGTTTTTTTTATCAAATGGTTTGGACTGTATATTTTGTTCACTGATTTTTAATGTCTTCTAGTTTAAGCTATGAAGAAGGACATCCCTCACACTCTGAAACAGATCTCCTTCAGAGACAGAGTTTTGCAGCCTCTCATCAGCTTCCTGGATATGCTCCCACACCTCAACCTACTGGTAACAATTCTCTTGTGAAATATACTATGAGTCTGGGTACATTTAGTGAATAAGAAGGAAAACCAATTTTCATGTGTTGGGTTCTGAATGTGTAGGACATACTCATGCCATGGGAAATGAAATGAGAGTATAAGCTTGTTTTTTGTTTTTATTTTTGACACTGCTCTGTTGGCCGGGCTGGAGTGCAATGGCGTGATCTTGGCTTACTGCAACCTCCACCTCCGGGGTTCAAGTGATTCTCCTGCTTCAGCCTCCCGAGTCGCTGGGACTACAGGCGCCTGCCACCATGCCCGGCTAATTTTTGTACTTTTTAGTAGAGATGGAGTTTCACCATATTGGCCAGGCTGGTCTCAAACTCCTGACCTTGTGATCCTTCCACCTCGGCCTCCAGAAGTGCTGGGATTACAGGTGTGACCTGCCGCACCCGGCCAAAGCTTTGGTTTTTACCAACAGGGAATATTTATATAATTAGTAAATTAAAAGATATTTTTTCATGTATCTTTGGAGATTTTAAATTATAAATATGCTTGGTCCAATTGATATGTTTACTATCAAAATAAAACTATTTGGGGTTGTAGAATGTTTTGGCCTCAATTTTCAGAAATTTTAAAATAGAGTCAGGAATATAATTTTATACAAGTACATATTTTTTTTTTACTTTGGGATATATTTTATCTTCAAATGTAGGTCTTTCTGGAATATTTGATACTAGTGTGAACAGTGCCAGCAGTAACACTAAAGAGTCTTCAGTGATGAATTTTCTGTCTACTGCTGAATCCCGAACTGCTCAGGCTGCTGCTTCAGGAACTACTCTCTTACCACAGTTCAGGGCTCCATCCTGGCAGACAGGTGATTCTCTGTTTTTAGAATTTTTAAGTCCTATAAAAATGCTGATGAAAAATATACATTTGATGGCCTTGTCATTGTAGCTGGGAGTTTTGTTACAATATTGATTTTCCACTGAACTCTAAGACCTGGAATTTTTCAAAATTTTCAGGTGAATAAAATTCAAGAATTTATTACTGGCAGAAATTTCGTTTTAGCATTCGACAAAAACTAATAAGTTGACATTGAGGGGTAGATAATGATTAAAGAAGGTCTGATATAAGGTTTATATCTAGCAATTACTTGTCTACTTGAAACAAGCAAATATTAAAATTTATTTTAGTGACTTCAAAATGGATAGGTGGTATAGTAAAAAAATTCTTGGGACTCATTTCATTGTTAGTGTTATATAAAGTTATCCTTAATTGGATAGATTAAATCATTAATAAGAGCCATTACAAGTTGATATTATGATGTGCCCATTTTCCAGCAATAATTACAAGGTCTATAATGTGCTTTTCTATTTCATTTTTCTTATTTTACTTTTCAACCGTTTCTCATCAAAAGTTATATCTATATATTTCTGTTTTTTGTGGTATGACAGGAATTTTTTTTTGGAGTTTTTTTTGAGTTTTGTTGTCTTAAAGAAGAAATGTCATAGTGTATTTGAGAATATGTTTTTAAGGGATAGCTATAGGAAATAGTATTTTAACATTCTCATGTAAATTCCACTAATAGAAGTTTCTCAGTATACCTTAGTGACATTTTTTTTCCTGCTTCTAAGGAGATAATTAATGATTTGGTGAAATAAAATATTTTAAAACACAGCTTTATTTTTACTGCCTGAAATAATTTTATATTTCATGTATTTTCCTATTAGTATATTAGTTAGATTTTCCTATCTATATATTAGTGCTGAAACTTGAGAGTTGAAGGAATTTTAAAACAAAAGAAAATCTGTTAATATTTCTGTGAAGTGTTTTTACTCTTGTGTAGTTTGTTTTTAAAGTTTTTTTGGCTTTTTAGGTTTCAATTTTGTTTTGTTTTGTTTTTTGAGACACAGTCTCACTCTGTCGTCCAGGCTGGGGTGCAGTGGCACAATCTTGGCTCACTGCAACCTCTGCGTCCTGGGTTCAAGTGATTCTTGTGCCTCAGCTGCCCGAGTAGCTGGGATTACAGGCATGCACCACCATGCCCAGCTAATTTTTATGTTTTTAGTAGAGATGGGGTTTCACCACATTGGCCAGGCTGGTCTCAAACTCCTGACCTCACGTGATCTGCCTGTCTTGGCCTCCCAAAAACGCCCGGCCTAGGATTCAATTTTTAACAATTCATTTTTACAATTATTTGTTAAATTGCATTGAACAATTCATTTGTATCTGATCCTATAATTGAATTGCATTCAGAAGGGCTTGGACTCTCAGGTTAGTAGGTAGAAGTTTTTTTATTTTTATTTTTTCAGAGCACGACTGATATTACTATCATATGGACATTTAAAAGAAATTTAATGGATTTTTGAGCACATTAAACTGGACCTAAACTAATGTACTCTAAATGGGAAATAAAAATGAAATTGAGACAAAAACATACACAACATATAAATATACCATTAGTTGGAAGAAGGTATTAGTGTGTTAGGATAAGGAACATCTTCTTTTGACATGTTTGAGATTATAATATGAGCATTAGATGCATTTCAAAATAGCTTCTGTGGGCATACTGTGGTGAATTTGCTAGCCTCTGTGACTCCCTTCTACATTAATCTAATAAATCATGCAAGTAAGTCAAGTAAGAAAGATCTTTTATCACTCTACTGGATAGAAGGATTTCAAGAAATAGAAGTTCCTTACCACCACTTTAAGCCCCAAATATTCTCTGTCCTTTCTAACTAGCCTCTTCCTCATTCTAGGCATAACTGTGATAGTGTCAGTCACCATGTAATTACAATTGGTTCTTTAAATATGATTTGATATATGTGACATAAAACACTTACCTCATAATAACCATTAAAACTGAATCCATTATTTGTAACTTTACATTTACTTAAATGTCAGTTCTTTATTGCTGTTTACTTATTATGTTTTAACGCCCCCCCCCCCCCCACCCCAGCACACACAAAAGAACAATAGGAGTTCTCTGCTAAAGAGCAGTAGAGTCAGTTGGTTGGAGTTTCATGAATATCACTTGACCCTCAGCAAGTTACATCACCAGTCAACCCCCGTTTCCTAATTGCTAGAACAAAGGAGTTGAACTATATTATCTCAAAAGACTACTCTAGTTCCTGTCAGTTTCAGTGTATTATTTTAAACATTTCTAAGTGTTATTTATTCTTTCAAGTGCCACTAGATATTTTCTATCTTTGTAGTAGTAATTCTTTTTGGATATTTAATGGAAAGTAGGAAAATATTTTTCAAAGAGCCAGAGAATTGTTTTCCCCATTTTTCCAAAAATGAAAAAAAAAATTTAATGGAAGTTCACATAAAACATTTAAATAGTAAAAAGGTATATAAAGTGGAAAGTGATAGTTTCTAACTTTTCAAAAAGGAATTAACAGTTTATTTATTTTTATTGGATATCCTTCTATGTCAAAACATATACATCCACCTTCATCAATGTTTATGGCAATAGTATTATTATTATGATATGCTATAATTATTTGATCCCTTGTTTATGGACTTTTTGTTGTTTCTACTTACTGTAAACAGTAATTATAATGAACATCTGGTACAAATATTTTTTGTATGCACTTATTTCTATGGAATAAATTTCTATAGAACTTTCAGATCACAAGGGTGTACCCATTTTTACTTTTGCTATATGTGGCTAAAATGCTGTCCTGAAATGTTAACAGTCTCTTTCTGACAGTACTTTATTAATTTCTGATCAACTTTTCATGATAAACATGCATCTGTTGTGATTGGGAAGTTGTTCATAGGAAGTCAAAGCTTGAAATGCAAGAGATTTTTAAAGTGAATATATTGTGGTAAGAGAAACTGCAGTTCACTGACTGGTTTTTTATATTTATTTATCATGTTAGATGTAGGCAAGTTAGTGTTTTTTTTTCCATTTTAATGTTATGTACATTTTAGTTTGTCCAGTGGTATTTTGCATTGGGACTTTGGGATAAATTAATCACTAGAGATAAGTACATTTTTACTGATTTCTTCATTTTCCTATGACCTTATCAAACTGCATATAAATTCTCTTATATAACAATTACAGATATGAATTGCTGATATCATTGTAACTTCATTTTTGCTCTATGAAAGCTAGCTAACCCAGGCGTGGTGGCTTGCACCTATAATCCCATCACTTTGGGAGACCAAGATAGGAGGATCACTTGTGCCCAGGAGTTCAAGATAGCCTGAGCAACATTGCAAGACCTCATATCTCTACAAAATTTAAAAATTAGCCAGGTTTGGGGGCATGACCTGTAGTCTCAGCTACTTGGGACACTGCGGCTGCAGTGAGCTATGATCACAACACTGCGCTCTAGCCTGGGCAACAGAGTAAGACCTTGTCTCTTTTTTTTCTTTTTTTTTTGAGACGGAGTCTCGCTCTGTCGCCCAGGCTGGAGTGCAGTGGCCAGATCTCAGCTCACTGCAAGCTCCGCCTCCCGGGTTTATGCCATTCTCTTGCCTCAGCCTCCCGAGTAACTGGGACTACAGGCGCCTGCCACCTCGCCTGGCTAGTTTTTGTATATTTTAGTAGAGATGGGGTTTCACCGTGAAGACCTTGTCTCTTAAGAAAAAAAAAGAGGATGGGAGTGGGAAGCTAGCTATTTTGAAATGTAATTTCAAAATTTACATGTAGAACTTACTGGTCAAGTTTTTCAGTCTTAAGACATTTTAATGGGTTATGTAAGTCACTACTATGAAAACATATATTAAAGTAATTGTTATCATAATTACATAAAAATCTTTGTGCCTTTTCTTTATAGGCATGCATTCTTCAGCAGCAACTGAGCTGTTTGCTACTGGACCTTTGCCAAGCACTGGAACACTTCCACCATCTCTCTCTGCTTATCAACATCCCACCACCTTCAGCAATAGAAACTTTGCTACCACTTCACCTTTGGTGCTTCAGGATTCAACTTTTAACACTACATCAAATGGAATTTTAAGTCATCATGACCCTTTGCTACAAATCAAGACTTCCCAGGGAACTGTTCCAACTGCTTTGGCATTTGAGCGCCTGGGCAGTTCTGTATTAAGTAACAGCATACCACCTCAGTCTTCAACATACCGCTCAGCTCAAGAGTCTGCACCCCATCTTTTACAACCTCAATTTAGTTTGTTGCCTTCAGCACTTGGGGGAGCCCAGCAGACTCCTCAAGCCTACAGTTCAACTCTCTTTACTAGTTCTACTGCTTCCATTGAAAGAGCTCTTCTTCGAGAATGTAGTGTTATCAAACACCATCAGCGGCCTTCAGGTACCCAGTCAATTCAGGCACAACTGACTGGTTCACAGCACTCCTTACATAGTTATCTATCAAATTCAAGTGTAGTTAATTTTCAGGAAACAACCAGGCAGTCTTTATCCTGTAGCCCAATTGGAGATTCCACTCAGGTGAGCAATGGAGGATTACAACAGAAGACCTCCCAGGTCTCAGTGGAACTTGCTCAGTCTTACTCATCTGCAATTCCATCATCAGGGTATCCTCCTTCTACTACAAAAGTAAAAAGCTGTTCTACAGAACAACCACTAACATCAACCAAGACCCCTAAACCTCAAAGTATAATTCCTCCTGTGCAAACACTAAGCTATTCCAAACCTTTACATAACCAGAGTTCTGTAATATCGGGCCAAGCACAAATTTATTCTACTGCGCAGCTACCAAGCCTTTTATCAGTCAGTCAGTCCCAAAATTATGGTTTAGTACAGCCACATAATGTGCCATCTATTGTTCATTCACAGGTTTATAGGTCCAGCAAGGTTGAAAAATTGCCACCCTTGTATAAAACATTGACTTTTTCTGGGTCATCTCAGACTATAACTCCTGAAAATCAGACGCTTAGTTACTCATCTAATCAGCAAGAGGTATTGTCTTCAGTTACAAATGAGAATTACCCTGCTCAAACAAGAGATCTGTCTTCAGTCAGTCAGTCTCAAAGTTACTCATCTGGTCATTCTCAGGGTTTATCACCAGTTAGCCAGACACAGGTTAGCTATTCATCTCAATCACAAGTTTTGTCAGTTGTTAGTCCTTCAGAAAGCTATGCTTCAGGGGAGTCCCTAACATTAACAGCCCCTTCTCTTTCTTATTCTTCTGCCTCTCGGGCTCAGAATTTGCCAGACTCTAGCCCGACCCAGAATTATATTTCTATGCATTCTTCTCAAAATGTTCAGACTCAAGAGTCATCATCTCCCCACTCCCAGAAGTTTTTGCCTGGTGTCCAGTCATCATCTTTTGCATCCTCTACTCATTGTCAGACATTACAAAATAACATAACTTCCCCTGACCCAAAGTCTTATGCTGAAAGAAAGCTTGACTCAGATGTGTATACATCTTCAAAGCAAGAAGATGGTTTTCCAATGCAAGAGTTACAGGTATTGCAGCCACAAGCATCTCTTGAGTCGTCAACCCAAAGGCTATCTGATGGGGAAATTAATGCTCAAGAATCAACTTATAAGGTGTCAAAGGCAGATGACAGATATTCTCAGAGTGTAATCAGAAGTAATTCCCGTCTTGAAGATCAAGTTATTGGGGTTGCTCTACAAGCGTCAAAGAAAGAAGAAAGCGTTGTTAGTTCAGTGACACAGCTTAACCAACAAATTGGCCAAGTCAGTAATGCAGCTACCCTTGATCTTAAGAATGCAACTAATTTAATACAGACTCCACAAATAAGGTTGAATACTAAAGACTTAAAGCAGCAGCATCCTCTTGTACTTAAGGTGCATGAATCCAAGGTCCAGGAACAGCACAATCAAATAATTAATGCTTCATCTCAGATTCAAATTCCAAATCATGCTTTAGGGCATGGCCATCAGGCATCTCTTCCTAATACACAGGTCCTTTTAGATTCTGCCTGTGATTTACAGATTCTTCAGCAGTCAATACTGCAGGCAGGTTTAGGTCAAGTAAAGGCATCTTTACAAGCACAGCGTGTTCAAAGCCCTCAACAAATAGTACATCCTTTCCTTCAGATGGAAGGTCATGTTATTCAAAGCAATGGCGATCATTCTCAGCAGCAACTCCATCCTCAAAATTCTGAAGTTATGAAAATGGACCTCTCTGAGTCTTCAAAACCGTTACAACAACATCTAACAACAAAGGGCCATTTTAGTGAAACAAATCAACATGACTCAAAGAATCAGTTTGTTTCTCTTGGATCGATGTGTTTCCCAGAGGCAGTGCTTCTTAGTGATGAAAGAAATATTTTATCAAATGTAGATGATATCTTAGCAGCTACAGCAGCAGCTTGTGGAGTTACACCTTCTGAATTTTCCAAGTCAACTTCAAATGAAACCATGCAGGCTGTTGAAGATGGTGATTCTAAATCTCATTTTCAGCAGTCGTTAGATGTCAGGCATGTGACTTCAGATTTTAACTCTATGACAGCTACAGTAGGAAAGCCACAGAATATAAATGATACTTCCTTAAATGGAAATCAGGTTACTGTGAACCTTTCACCAGTACCTGCCCTTCAGACAAAAATGACTCTTGATCAACAGCACATTGAAACACCTGGTCAAAATATACCAACTAAAGTAACTTCAGCAGCGGTTGGACCAAGTCATGAAGTCCAGGAGCAAAGTTCTGGCCCATTCAAGAAACAGTCTGCTACCAATCTTGAATCTGAAGAAGACAGTGAAATTCCTGTTGATAGTACATTAAATAATAACAGAAACCAAGAGTTTGTTTCTAGTAGTAGAAGTATAAGTGGAGAGAGTGCTACATCAGAGAGTGAATTTACCTTAGGGGGTGAGGACAGTGGTGTGTCAATGAACCCAGCTAGGAGTGCACTTGCACTGTTGGCCATGGCCCAATCTGGGGATGCAGTCAGTGTCAAGATTGAAGAAGAAAACCAAGATTTAATGCATTTTAACCTTCAAAAGAAAAGAACTAAAGGAAAAGGGCAAGTTAAAGAGGAAGACAATAGTAATCAGAAACAGCTGAAAAGACCTGCCCAAGGCAAACGCCAGAATCCAAGGGGAACAGATATATACTTACCATATACTCCTCCTTCCTCAGAAAGCTGCCATGATGGTTATCAGCATCAAGAAAAAATGAGACAGAAGATCAAAGAGGTGGAGGAGAAACAACCAGAAGTCAAAACAGGATTTATTGCGTCTTTCTTAGATTTCCTGAAATCTGGGCCCAAGCAGCAGTTTTCCACTCTTGCTGTACGAATGCCTAACAGGACTAGACGGCCAGGGACCCAGATGGTTCGTACATTTTGTCCCCCACCACTTCCCAAGCCTTCATCTACAACACCCACACCTTCAGTGTCTGAAACTGGCGGTAACAGTCCATCAGATAAAGTTGATAATGAACTTAAAAACTTGGAACATTTATCTTCATTTTCTTCTGATGAAGATGATCCTGGATGTAGTCAAGATGCTTATAAAAGCATCTCTACTCCCTTAACTACTTTGGATGCTACTTCTGATAAAAAGAAGAAAACAGGTAAAGTTTTAAAATTTAGATTCATAATTATTACTTTCTTCTTTTTCGGGCTATAGCTCACATTTTAAGCTTTTTTCACTTAAAGCAGGTCTGCAAGTATATTTTCAGGACAAAATGTATAGGTAGGTATCTTAAGGACTTTTTAAAAAAAATTTTCTTGCCTATAGGAAAGGTCTGGGTTTTAGGTTAAGTAGTTCTGATTTTTCTTGGCTTTTTGCCAAAGGCAGCATAATCTGTACAGTGTGCCATCCAGATTTCTCTAATCTGAGACATTGTGAGGTAATTGAGGCACTGTATCGTGGGTATTGCTGTAGTATAAACCTGATACATTTTCTTAGTTTGCCAATTTTATCTGAAGATTAACATTTTAGTATTAAATATGGTTATGTTTAAATATGTTGCAGTAGTCCAAGTGACAAATGATAGCTTTTTTCAGATGAGACAACAGGGATGTTACAGAGTTAAAATCTGAACCATTAAATATGGTTATATGCAGCATGCGTATAATAATTAAGATAAAATTTAAAAATTTTGTGCTGGCTCCAGATTATATACCCAAATCTTTGGGTATGTGTTTCACTTGACTCTGTGGCTAAGGGAGCTTTAGAGGAAATATTTTAAGAAGCATTGACTTTATATAAACAATTGGCAGTAAGTATGGAATTTTCTATTGTAAGAAACATGCCAAGGAAAAATTTATTTGTAACAATAATACAACTGCCACCTCTGTGCCAGGAACTAGTAGCAATGTTGTGAGATACACATTGTTATCTCCAATATACAGATGATATAACTGAGAATAAATGAATTATGTGGGCCCATACCCCTAGTAAGTGACAGAGCTGGAATCTGAACCCAGGTTTGTCTGGTTCTAGAGCCCACATTCTTTCTCAGCTCTTTAGGATAAATAGGGTGGTGCTTGAAGACTTAAACTTTGTTTTGTAACATACTTCCCAGCTTCTCTCTGGACTTGACTACCTTTAACTTCTTTTTTTTTTTTTTTTTTTTTGAGACGGAGTCTCGCTCTGCCACCCAGGCTGGAGTGCAGTGGCCGGATCTCAGCTCACTGCAAGCTCCGCCTCCCGGGTTCACGCCATTCTCCTGCCTCAGCCTCCCAAGTAGCTGGGACCACAGGCGCCCGCCACTGCGCCCGGCTAGTTTTTTGCATCCTTTAGTAGAGACGGGGTTTCACCGTGTTAGCCAGGATGGTCTCGATCTCCCGACCTCGTGATCCGCCCGTCTCGGCCTCCCAAAGTGCTGGGATTACAGGCTTGAGCCACCGCGCCCGGCCAACTACCTTTAACTTCTAAAGTGTTACGTGACAACTGGTATCCAAATAATCTGTTAGCATAAATATCTGATAATACATTTCTAAAGAATTCTCATTTCATTACACAGGGAAATTAACATGATAGAAAGTCAGTCTTAGATTCAAAGACATTACTACCATGGATGTGTCTAATCCTAGTACGGTTTTATAACGTCTCCCCCAATTCAGAGTGCTTTGCAATCACTATTCTATTCCCTCTTACATTCCCAGAATAAACCTTTTGTAATCTCGGTTCTAAAACATGAGTCTAAAACTAGTTTCTTCCAGACATATGTTATCTCATTTTTAGTTAAAATCATCACTGTCAACCCAATCCTTACTATTATGTCTTCGAAGTTCTCTTATCACCATCCCTGTTGCCTCATCTGAAAAAAGCTATCATTTGTCACGTGGACTACTGTAACTGACTACTCATTACAAACATTTTTTCTTTTTTTATTATTTTAAGAGACAGAGTCTTGCTCTGTCACCCAGGCTGGAGTACAGTGGTGTGATATTGGCTCACTGAAGCCTCAAACTCCTGGGCCCAGGCAATCTTCCTTCCTCAGCCTCCTGAGCAACTGGGACTACAGGCACATGCCACCAAGCCTGGCTAATTTTTAAAAAAATCTCTTGTAAAGATGGGATCTTGCTATGTTGCCCAGGCTGGTCTTGAACTCCTGGCCTCAAGCAGTCCTCCCGCCTTGGCCTCCCAAAGTGCTGGGATTATAGGCATGAACCACTGTGCCTGGCCTAGAATTTTTTCTCACCAGTCTGTATGCCAGTCCATCTTCCACATTATCAACAGATTCATCTTTATGAAAAAGGAAAGCTGATTGTTACTTCTGTTTCAAAATACCTCTATGCTTCATGGGAAAAATAAAGATTATATGTAAAAATTCATTTTTCCGTGTTTTACTCTTCTTTCCACCGTCCCTCTTCTGTGACAATTGAATTTTTCATTGTTTCTTGGATGTCTGTCCCCCTTCCACAGTTGTGAACCTTTGAACACATTTTTCTCTGTGTAGACTACTCTCTTCGCCAGTTTTTAGTCTAGAAGATACTTGCTGATCTTTAAAGACTATTTTCAAAGTCATGTTGTAGACATTTTTCCAGACAGAATTAGTGCTCCTATCCTTTCAATTCCCACAGCCCTTAAATGTCAATGAAAGCATTTACTTTTGTGTTTTAATGTGTTCATTTATATTTGCATATTTCATTAGAAAGTGAATTCCTTCAAGCTAGTGCAGGGTTATGGTTGAGAATTTAGGCTTTAGAGTTAAATCACCTTGGGTTCAACTTCTAGAATCATAGCTCTGTGACTTTAGGGCATGTTCCTCATCTGTAAAATAGGACATGGTGATACAGTCAGTATATATAGATATAGTCAGTATATAGTAACCTCTCGGGTTTTTGAAAGGACTCAGGGACATAAAGAACGTAATGTACAATCTGAGTCATTAATTGTAGTTATTATACTGTATTCATCTTTGTATTTGAAAGACCTGAAATGTAGCAGGTACTCGAATAATGAGTGAGGCTATGTAAAAGAAAAGTAGAACATTGAGGTGACCGTGAGTTAAAGTAGCCAGGTTTGGGTTTTAATTTTGTGAGTAGAATTCTGCGTTTTGCACATAGGTTGTACAGTCCCAAACAGTTAAAAATGAAGTCACAGAGATACGATGAGCCTGTGGTACTCCACATTTCACAGTTCCATGGTAAATAACTTAAAAGTGAGTATGTCTTCCACTGATGCCAGTTTCCAAATACTTGTAATATTTTTGTAACATAGGCTTGCTGTTAGTTTTTTTGTGGACTGCTGTAGCCATTCTAAGCATATGAAGATGTCTTAAGTTGCAGCTGTTTCCTCCTGTTTTTTGACTTTTAAATTATTTTTGACTTTAAATTATTCAGATGCCTAAAGGGCATATTCCTTGCTCTAAAATAATAAAGTTTTCTAGTTAAGTTTGTGATAAAATAATTATCTATAAAGTAAGAAATTTACATATTTACTTTCATTATAGGAGTTTGATTAAGAAAAAAAGAAAAAACTAATGGAACTGTATCTTGTATCAACAACATAAACTAAATCCTGGGCTCTTTTAGGCAAGATGGTGCACAGTTGTCTAACACTCTGAATTCTGTATTTGCATTAAAAAGACCAGTGGAATATAAAAACCCACCCCTAGTTTTGAATCCTGAAACGAGGGATGGGTGCTGTTTTCACCATTCCTTACTCCTTTCAGATTGAATTAAAGTTCAGTATAAAACTAGTTTTTGCATTACTAAAATGTTTCTGAACCTGTATCAAGTAATTTACTATTATCAAGTCAGTGGAAGCAGAATGTTAGAGTTATACAGTCTAGTTACAACTTGATTTCACTCAAAGTGACTGGTACATTTTTTCAAAATGAAGGCAAAGCTGACGAACAGCACTCAGCCCCGACTTCTTAGGGAAGCCATGGGTATGCAGAACAAACTGTTAAGGACACAAGTGACAGGCACCCAGATCTCAACAATGTAATGAAACCAAAATTGGTGTTTCCCTTCAGTTTTGTTTGCATCTCTGGATAAAATGGACTTGGCTGAAATGTGTTGAAAGCTTAAAAAAAAAATGTGTAATACCACTGTCAGTTTTCTGGGCTTCTTGAAGATCTTTTAAAACTTAAAATTTGGGGCCAGGCACGGTGGCTCACGCCTGTAATCCCAGCATTTTGGGAGGCCAAGGTGGGCGGATCACGAGGTCAGGAGATCGAGACCATCCTAGCTAACGCAGTGAAACCCCGTCTCTACTAAAAATACAAAAAATTAGCCGGGCATGGTGGCAGGCACCTGTGGTCCCAGCTACTCGGGAGGCTGAGGCAGGAGAATGGCGTGAACCCGGGAGGCAGAGCTTGCAGTGAGGGCGAGATTGCGCCACTGCACTCCAGCCTGGGCGACAGAGCAAGACTCTGTCTCAAAAATAAAATAAATAAAATAAAATAAACTTAAAATTTGGGTTTTAATTTTGTTTTAAAGTCTGTTTTAGTTCTTTGTCTCTGAAATTTATTTGGCATTATGGGATATTCTGGGTCTTTGTATATTGTGTAATTTTGGATTGTATCTTGGACATTTTGAGTGCTGTATTATAAAACTCTAGGTTCTATTAACATCCTCTGGAGCATATTGATTTATTTTGTTCTGTTTTAGCAGGTGGTCAGACCATAAGTTCTGTCTTACTTTGTGTGAATGGTGTTTCCAGTATCAGTTCTGTTTTCAAGACTTTTGCTTTGCTGCTATAGGTCTGTTTCAGCAGTTAGCCTGGAACTTGGGTGTGTGGTAGACTGTGTTGTAGTTCAGATCTCAAAGGCTTTCTTTTGCTAGTTTTGGTCTGTCTTACACTTGTGCATCCTAGGTATGAAACTCTGATTTGTGTGGGTCCATACATAGAATGAGAGGATCCCATTCCCCAGCTCCCTTTTCCCTGGGATTTTCCCCACACTGCCCAGATCCCAGAGTCCCCTTTCCTAGTCATTTGCCTAGAAGGCTGGGATTGTTTTTGGGGTTTTTTTTTTTTTTTTTTTTTTTTTTTTGAGATTTATCTGCCCATGCTTAGACATAATTCTCTGCAACTGGGACTGCCCTTGGGGCAATGCAGTGAGAGAAATGAAGGAACAGGGATTCTTCCTATTCTCTTAATGCCTTAGGGGCCTTGTTTCTAGCTTCCTTTTGCCAAAAAGACAAGATTTCTGTTAGGGTTTTAGATTTCTGGTTCCTTATTACTGCATTTCAGCTCTTTGACTTGGGCCCCTCTCTGGACAGAGTTGGGAGTGAAAAAGAGAAAAAAGAAATAGATTTTCCCCTTACTGTTAGCCTTGCACAAGGCTTCTTTACCCATTCCTCATGCCAGAAAGAGAGTTTTTTTGTGAAGTTTCATTGCTTTGGAGTTGTATAGTTTTGCTTAGGGACTATCATGATCCCTGCTTGGTCATGACAGATGATTTTAATCTGTTGAAAGATTTAACTTGCTAGTATTTTATTTGAGAGTTTTACACTTAGATTCATAAGTGAGATTAGCTTACAGTATTTTCTGTCTTAATCTGACTCACTTTTGTATTCAGGATTATGTTGATCTTACAAATTAAACTGGGAAAATTTTTCTGTTCATCTAAGCTTTGAAAGTTTATCATACATAATAGGGATTTGATAAAACTTTCTAAGAATAGATCTAATTAACCATCTTTCCAGTTTTTCTTGAGGTTGCTTGGTCTGTCTAGGTCAATTTAAGAAAGTTACATTTTCTAGGAAAAATCATTCATTTAGATTGTAAACTCTGTGGTTGTAAAGTTATCCATAGTAATCCCTAAGTTTTAGTCTCCTCTGCCTCTGTAGTTATTATACCCTCTTTCTTCCTCTAAATAATTATTTGCATTTTTTCCTTGTCAGTGAAAGGTTTTGCCTAATAAATGGTTTTTTTTAAAGAGCCAAATTATTTTTATTTTTTTGCTCCTGTTATTTTTTACTCTTTTTCTAAAGGTCTGTTTTTATCTTAATTCTTTTGCCCTGTATTCCTTGGGTATAATTTGATAATCTCTTTCTAGCTTCTTGAGTTTAATCCTTAGTTTATTTTTGTATTTTCTGTCTAATGGCATTTAAGCTGTAAGTTTTCTTCTTTGCACCATACTTTGACCATATCTAACGGTTTCGGTTTATAATGGTCTCACTTTCTTTTCAAACTGGTTTATTATTTCAGTTTTGATTTCATTTTTAGCCCAGGAGTTATGAAGAATGGTCAGGGGTTCTTTGTCTGTTTTCTAGTAGTTTTTGTTTTAATTATTAATTTGACTCTTTTGTATTGTGTTCAGGGAATATGTTCACATTTTGAAATTTATGGAAATGTTGTTAGTAGCTTGGTCAATGGTCCATTTTTATAGATAGTCCAATTTTTATAAATACTAAGTATTAATAGATTTTATTAATAGTGTTCAAATCCTTTATATCTTTTTTATTTAATAAATGATATTAGGTTATTTAAGAAAATGTTTACATATGAACCAAAATGTTTGTGCTTGTTACAGCTGGGTTGTAGTAGGGTTTGTATTCTCTACTTTTGTGTAGTCTAAAATTTCATAGTAATAAAAGGTTTTAAAACTCCTCTCTACCCTTATTTGTTTTTAGATTGCTTGATCTGTTGATTCCTGAGAAAGGTGTGTTAAAGTTTCCCATTATGTTATATTATTTTTCTAATACTGTTTACTTGATATTTTGAACCCATGTAATTCAGTGCATAAAATTTTACTACAGTTAAATTTCCTTTTATCATAATCTTTCTTTTTCCCACTTAATGATTTCTGTTTTTAATTTTGTCATACTAATTTTGTTATTAGCATTTTTTAGTATAGTTTCCATATCTATGTTTTCTTTTGGGATATTTTTTCTTGTGAAATACAACCCATATATGAAAATTAAACATGCATAAAGAAAAATACAAAACAAAACTTCCACAGATTTGAAAATGCAGACATTATTCAAGCTATATTCCCTGGGTACAGTGCAGCCATTTCTAGAAAGAAAAAAGAAAGGAACAAAGAAAAACTCACCCTTCTAAATAACTCTTGGCTTAAAAAGGAAACCAAAACTGGAATGACAAACTAATTGGAATGGACAGTGGAGCATTATATACTGAAACTAATAGGATGTGGCTAGAGTTTGGTGTGAAGAAGCAGATTTATAGTGTTCATTCATTGGAAAGCAAGAAAGTATCAAAATTAATTGAGTATTAAACCCACTGTTAATCTCTAGAGCAAATCACTAACTGACTTGGATGGTAATCACTTCCTTACTTTTCTTAATATAATTTTACCATGTATGTATGCATCTCTAAAGACTGTATTTTTTAGCTTGGGAAACATAGTGAGATGCTATCTCTACAAAAAAACAAAAAAACAGCTGGGCATGTTGGCATGTGCCTGTCTTCCTAGCTAATGGGGAGCCTGAGGCAGGAGTATCGTATTAGCCCAGGAGTTTGAGGCTGCAGTGAGCTGGAATCACACCACTGCACTCCAGCCTGGGTGACAGAGATAGATGCTATCTCTTAAAAAAAGAAAAGACTATTGTTTGGTGTGTTTTAAAACTTCCTATAAAGGGCATATAAATAAAGTATTGATGAACTTTCCCTCTACTAGAAGTTATACATTCTTTTTAAAAAAAATTTTTTTTGCTTTTTTCATAGAAATTTTCAAACATATACAAAAGCACAGAGATTGGCATAATGAAACCCAATTCTGGGGGCATCATCCATTTCAATAATCATTATGTGGTCAGTCTTGCTTTATTCATACCTTTATCTAGCTGCCCACCCCCTGATTATTTTGGTGAAATATTTGTTCTTTTCCTGGTTACAATAGAAATTACAACATGCACTTTTAGCTTCTCCAAATCTGTCAGTATCTTCCTTTTTCTGAATAATACAGATTTTTGAACAGTGGAACTCTATGTAATCCCCTCCTGACATAAATGTTATTGTTACACATATTTAATTCTATCATCATTAATAGTCTTTTAAATAGTCATTTGTTTACATTTACTTATACATTTCCCAGTTTACCCTTCATTCATTCTTATACCTCATAGCTTCTCCTTGGGATTATTTTGCATCTGATTAAAGCAAACTAAATACTAAAATACCTTTAGTATTACCTTATCTCAGAGTCTGCTGCAGCATCTCTGTTTTTGTTCACAGATAGCTATGTGATTTGTTTTGCCATATAACTTAGAAAGTATTTGCAGAAGTCAGTGACCTTGCTATAACAAAGTCACTTTTATTCCTTAATTTGTCCATTATTTATATGAACATGGTTTCTCAGTTCTTATATCAATAAAAGTGAAGGACAAATAAAATTGGTTGTAAAATTTATCTCAATAAGTACTATCCATGGATCCATGTATGAATAATTTTAAGTGCCATGTCCAACAGAAGCATGATTTTTACATTTAATACTTGTCTAAAATGTGAAAAGATATTAATATGGATCAACTATACAATTGTATAATGTTAGAAATGTGTAATATTTTGAGCCTTCAGTTACAAATCAGTTTCCATTTACACACATATTTTTGTGACAGAAAAGTATGACAGTGTAACTATAGCATTATAGAAATATGTTAGGATAAAATAATATGGGCTCCTAACATGATTAGAATATTCATCTGTATTTCCTCAACAGGCCTTTTCCCTTGAGTGGGAAATGTGTAAATGTATGAGGATAGCTTTAATTTGGGACAGGAACAGGTAGGCTGGCTGGTAGCAATAAGGAGGTCTTTACTCTGTTTGTCAAGCACTTTAGTTCATGGATTTCCCCTGCCAGTCTGCATTTCCATTTTTTCTGTATTGGAAGTCTGGCTTTGCCTCAGGCCCTGCTTTGGTTTTCTCTCAGCTCCTCCACCATTCTAGGCAAGTAGAATTCACTTTCTTCAGAGTACAGCTTTTGCATTTTACCCTGTGGTCAAACACCCCTTCTGCCTATAGCTCAGTACAGTTAAAGGGATCACTGGCCTTCCCTTTTTTTTTCTTTTTTTGAGAGGGAGTCTTGCCCTGTCACCCAGACTGGAGTGCAGTTGTGCAATCTCGGCTCACTGCAACCTCCGCCTCCCAGGTTCAAGCGATTCTCCTGCCTCAGCCTCCCGAGTAGCTGAGATTACAGGCATCTGCCATTATGCCTGGCTAATTTTTGTATTTTAGTAGACATGGTGTTTTACCATGCTGGCCAGGCTGGTCTTGAATGCCTGACCTCAAGTGATCTGCCTGCCTCAGCCTCCCAAAGTGCTGGGATTACAGGCATGAGCCACTGTGCCTGGCCTGGCCTTCCCATTTTTATTTACTTACTGTTGTATATGTGATTATTTTAGTTCATCAGTATTATTCAGACTTAACACTGGAATGCTACATGTTCTTTATATTTGTTCCTCAGCCCAGAGTTCCTCTATCAGCTCTGGTATTTGAAGTATTTTTTAAGTTTTATTGAATTATAATTCATACACAATAACATCCACCCATTTAAAGTATACAATTCAGTGGTTCATAGACTTGTGCAGCATTTCCATCTTTCAAAAAGAAACCCTGTATCCATTAAGGAGTCCATTCCCATACCCACACCCAGCTATAGGCAACCACAAATCTTTCTCTCTCTGTAGATTTGCCTATTTGGGATGTTTCGTGTAAAGGGAATCCTATAATATGTGACCTTCTGTAACTGGCTTCTTTCATTTAGCATAATGTTTTCAGGGTTTATCTATGTTGTAGCATGTTTCAGTATCTAATTCCTTTTTATTCCCTAATATGGATATATCACATTTTGTATATCCAATTATCCATTGATAGAGTTTTTGGCTCTTGTGAATAAATCTGTAAACATTAATGTACAAAGGTTTGTATGGATGTTTATTATCTCTAGGGTACACATCCAGAAGTGGAATTCCTCAATCATATATCTGCATGCTTAATAGAGGAATGGCCAAACTATTTTCCAATGTGGTTGTACCATTTTACATTTTCATCAGTGATGTATAAGGACTCCATTCATTCCACTTTCTTGGTAACATTTGTTAATGTCTGTATTTTTAATTATAACCATCATAGTAGGATGGTTAACTATTCTTTCTCTATTGAATGGTTCTGGCACCTTTTTTGAAAATCATTTGCTCATAAGTATAGGAGTTTATTTCTGAACTTTCATTCTATTCCATTGATCTGTACCTATGTATGTCCGTGTCAGTTTCACAGTCTGTATTTCTATAGCTTTATAGTAAGTTTTGAAATTGAGAAATGTCAGTCTTCTAACTTTGTTTTTTCAAGATCGTTTTGGCTATTCTGGGTCCCTTTCATTTCCATATGAATTTAGGAACAATTTGTCAATTTTTGTAAAAAATGAAGCTCAGATTTTTATAGGAAGTGGGTTGATTCCATAGATCAGTTTGGGGAACATTGCCGTCTTAACAGTGTTGTGTCTTCTCATCCATGAACATGGGATGTTTTTCCAGTTATATAGATCTTCTATAATTTCTTTGAACAGTGTTTTTATAGTTTTTACAATGTAAGTTTTGCAGTTCTTTTGTTAAATTTATTCCTAAATGTTACTTTTGATGCTGTTATAAATGGAATTGTGTTCTTAATTTTATTTTTGGGTTGTTTACTGCAAATGTATAGAAATACATTTGATTTTTATATATTGGTCTTATACCCTACAATCTTGCTGAACTCATTTTTTAGTTCTGATAGTTTTTCAGTATATTCCTTGGGATTTTTTTTTTTTTCTTTTTTGAGATGGAGTTCTCGCTCTTGTTGCCCAGGATGGAGTGTAGTGGTGAGATCTTGGCTCACTGCAACCTCTGCCTCCCAGGTTCAAGCAGTTCTCCTGCCTCAGCCTCTCAAGTTGCTGGGATTGCAGGTGTGTGCCACCATGCCTGGCTAATTGTTTTGTATTCTTAGTAGAGACGGGATTTCACCATGTTGGCCAGGCTGGTCTCGAACTCCTGACCTCAGGTGATCCGCCCACCACGGCCTCCCAAAGTGCTGGGATTACAGGAGTGAGCCACTGCCCCCAGGCCTTGGGATTTTCTATATACAGGATCATGTAATCTGCAAATATAGCTTTGCTTCTTCAGATATCTTTCTTAGGGAGAAAGTTTACAGTTTTAACCACTAAGTATGATGTTAGTTACTGATTTTTTTCTAAATGTACTCAAAAGTTGAGGAAGTTCCCAGGTAGTTGAATGTTTTTTATCATAAAAGGGCATTACATTTTGTCAGATGCTTTTTCTTCACCTATTGAGATGATCCTGTGCTCCTATGCTGTTTTCTATTAACATAGTGTATTACATTGATTTTCAGGTGTTAAACTAACTTTGCATTCCTAAGATAAATCCCATGTGGTCACATTGTATGATTCTTTTTGTATGTTGGTGGATTTGCTAGTATTTCATTGTGGGTTTTTGTATTTATATACTAAGGGATATTAGTCTATAGTTTTCTCATGCTGTTTTTGTCAGGTTTTGGTATTGGCATAATACTAGCTTCACAGAATGAGTTGGGAAGTGTTTCCTCCTATTGTTTAGAGTTTATAAAAGATTGATATCTTCTTTAATTATTGATAGAATCATCCAGTGAAGCCATATGGGCCTGCGCTTTTCTTTGTGGGATGTTTTGAAATTACTTTTATTTTCTTTACTTTGTATTGGGGTGTTGAGATTTTCTATTTCTTCCCGAGTCTTTTTTTTTTTTTTTTTTCTTGAGACAGAGTCTCTGTTGCCCAGGCTGGAGTGCAGTGGCACAATCTTGGCTCACTGCAACCTCCGCCTCCCGGGTTCAAGCAATTCTCCTGCCTCACCCTCCTGAGTTGCTGGGATTACAGGCACACACCACCATGGCTGGCTAATTTTTGTATTTTTATTAGAGACAGGGTTTCACCATGTTGGTCAGGCTGGTCTCCAACTCCTGACCTCGTGATCCGCCCGCTTTGGCCTCTAAAATGGTGGGATTACAGGCATGAGCCACCGCGCCCGGCCCCAATCTTTGTTAGTAGTTTGTGTCTTTCTAGGAATTTGTTCATTTCATCTAACTTATTTAATTTGTTGGCATACAGTTTTTCATAGTACTACTTTATAATCATTTTAATTTTGATAGCCTCTAGTGCTGTTTCAGAATGTTTTGGGTTTTTTTCCCCACATGTATTTGGTTTTTCATCTTCTATGAAGAGTCACAGTTTTGGCTGGCCGACCCTTCCTTATCTTTTATCACTTTCATGTCTTTATTTTATTTTTTTAGGTAGGGTCTTGTTCTGTCACCCACACTGGAGTGCAGTGGCACCATCATAGCTCACTGTAACCCTCAAACTCCTGGGCCCAAGCAATTTTTGCATCTCATCCTCCTGATTAGCTGAGACTACAGGCACACAACACTATGCTCGGCTAATTTTTTTGTTTTTTTTAATAGGGCTGGGACTACAGATGTGAGTCACTACACCCAGCCTCTTTTAAAAATAGTTTTGCTCGGCCGGGCGCGGTGGCTCAAGCCTGTAATCCCAGCACTTTGGGAGGCCGAGACGGGCGGATCACGAGGTCAGGAGATCGAGACCATCCTGGCGAACACGGTGAAACCCCGTCTCTACTAAAAAAATACAAAAAACTAGCCGGGCGAGGTGGCGGGCGCCTGTAGTCCCAGCTACACAGGAGGCTGAGGCAGGAGAATGGCGTAAACCCGGGAGGCGGAGCTTGCAGTGAGCTGAGATCCGGCCACTGCGCTCCAGCCCCGGCGACAGAGCGAGACTCCGTCTCAAAAAAAAAAAAAAAAAAAAAATAGTTTTGCTCTACTTACATGGAATTGGCAGCAGGAGGGTAGGTAGATAGTTGCAGGTTTGCAGTCTACTTGTCATTCAGACTCAATTCTCACATCTTTGATTCTTGGAAATTAACATCTATTGTCTAATTTCTTCCTGTGGTTTTGTTTCAACCAATTTTATTACAAAATAATCAAGTCTTTCTTTTTAAGCTGTTTAAGTTTTACACAAAACAAGTAAGTGTTTAAATATTTGTAATACTGATTTCCATTTGCTTGGTTTCGTTTCAGAAGCCTTACAGGTGGCAACTACTAGCCCAACTGCCAATACTACTGGTACGGCTACTACTTCCTCCACCACTGTGGGTGCAGTTAAGCAAGAACCTCTCCACTCTACTTCATATGCAGTAAATACTCTGGAAAATATAAGCTCTTCGGAATCCTCAAAGCCCATTGAACTTGATGGTCTTCCTTCAGACCAGTTTGCAAAAGGACAGGACACTGTTGCCATAGAAGGTTGTACAGATGAGGAGAACACAGAAAGCGGAGGAGAAGGCCAATACAGAGAGCGTGACGAATTTGTGGTAAAGATAGAAGACATAGAGACTTTTAAGGTGATGTCAGTGTTCACCAGTGTAAAGGTCATAGTTTAGCCGGTGTGCCTGTGATAGCCTTCATTATGACTTTAATAGCATGCATCTACTTTGAATTATAGAAAGTTTTATCCTGTTATAAGTGTTTGATAAAATCAAAATATTAAGAGTAGATGTCAGATATCATTGAAGATAATTTTAACTTTAACTTAGTTGTATGTATATCTGTACAAATGTAGTCAGTTGCATTTCAGTATTAGTAATTACAGTAGTTTAAAAATGTTGACTTTTTTCAAGGTTCCCAACTCATTATTAGTAGTTTGGAGAAAATCATTATTTATATAATTTAAAAGTTTAAACAAAAATAACAGAGGACTATCACATAAAAGTAGAATTAAATTTAATTTCATAATTTCAAGTTGTATAACCATGAAAAGAATGTAATAATTTTATGTAAGAAAGTTGTAGCTGTGTTTAAAATAACATATTTTGGGGTTTCTGTTTGCTTGCTTTGCTTTTGCCTTTTTATGTATTTTTTTAAATAGAGATGGGATCTTGCTATGTTGACCAGGCTGGTCTCAAACTTTTGGCCTCAAACAGTCCTCCCATCTTGGCCTCCCAAAGTGCTGGGATTACAGGTATGAGCCACTGCATCCAGCCACTTTTGCCTTTTTAAAAAATATTGGAATGACATTAAAAAGTGCAGTGAAGGCTGGGCACGGTGGCTCACTCCTGTAATCCTAACACTTTGGGAGGCCAAGGCAGGCGGATCATGAGGTCAGGAGATCGAGACCATCCTGGCTAACACAGTGAAACCCTGTCTCTACTAAAAATACAAAAAATTAGCCAAGTGTGGTGCGGGTGCCTGTAGTCCCAGCTACTCGGGAGGCTGAGGCAGGAGAATGGCGTGAACCCGGGAGGCGGAGCTTGCAGTGAGCTGAAATCACGCCACTGGGCAACACAGCGAGACTCTAGCCTGGGCGACAGAGAGAGACTCCGTCTCAAAAAAAAAAAAAAGAAAAAAGAAAAAAAGTGCAGTGAAGAATATAACATTCTATATTCTCATTATTCACAATTAACTACTTTTAATATTTTAACGTGTTTGTTTAGGGTCTTTTAAGATACGTATATATACATGGTTATAAAATTGCATATGTAACATAGGACAGTGTCATTAGAAGAAAACTTTCCAGTAGTTTAAGCTGCACAAATGGGTAATGGGCTACTTTGTGTGTTAATGAACTCCCTATTTCTGGAATAATTTAAGCAGACACTGAATAACCTAATCAGCTTATAAGCATTATTGCAGAATATCAGATAGCGAGGTAAGATAAAAGGTTGAGCTAGGGTAGGCCTTTCAGATTCTTTTCATCTCTGACATTCTAAGATCTAAAATACGTTGCTGTGTTTTATAAAGTATCATTAATTCTGGTTATTACAGGAGGCTTTAAAAACAGGAAAAGAACCTCCAGCTATTTGGAAAGTACAAAAAGCTTTATTACAGAAATTTGTTCCTGAAATTCGAGATGGTCAAAGAGAATTTGCTGCTACAAATAGTGTAAGTAAAATGCATGTTTATATTAGCCTTATTTTGACAATGGTCCTGAAAAAAACAGAATGATTTAAATTTAGAAGTATTTTATATTGAATATTTTTGATATAAAATAGCATATAATTTGAACTAGAATATTGATGCTCTTTGATAGTCTAATATAAAAATAAAGTCATTTGTTAAATATCAGCTATTTAAAATTAAATGACCTTGTACTATTTAACTTTTTTTTTTAATAAAGGAAAGGGATTAATGTTAGCCTATGAAGAGTTCAGATGAACTCAGAGGCTCCTTTATATTGATTATTCTACTAGTCAAATATCCTGATATACCAGAAGACTGATGGAAGTTATTCTGTCATACTTATGTAACTGGAAGTACGACTATGCCTAATGAGATTGCTTGTACATATGGGCTTGTACATATGAAATCAATAATGAGCCTGGGATCAGTTTTTTAGAGGGTAAAATTAGCCCGGCCAGAGCTGCATTTTAAAAACTTGAAGGTTGGCTATGTGATAGTCAATCAAACCAACAAAGTAGCATTTATATGTAGATTGAACAATTATGTAACTCAAAGTATTTCTTTGCTCAGTATCTTGGATATTTTGGAGATGCAAAGAGTAAATACAAAAGAATATATGTGAAGTTCATTGAAAATGCAAACAAGAAGGAATATGTCAGAGTGTGTTCTAAAAAGCCAAGAAATAAACCTTCACAAGCTATCAGGTATGTGTTTTCTTAGGTGATATATTTGTGCATATATATTGGTGTATTATTAATGATACCAATGTACAAAGGAGCATATCAATTAAAGAGATTTTTTTTTATTATACACAAGTCAAAAAATTTCAGAGCCTGATGAAATAAGTGATTCTTTTGAAGGCATGAGATGGGCACTGCAAAGCTCATGGCTTTCTGTGGTGGGTGGGTGCCCTTTTCTTTTCCCTGAGTCCTTTTGGTGTCACCCTAGTATTGTGAAAAAAAATTGTAGAAGCAAAAAGTTTGAGTCCAGCTTTATGTGACCTAAAGAAGACAACTTCCCTGATCCTCCCTTTTTCATCTATAAAATGTAAATAACAAATAAATTAAATTTAAAATAATTTTTGAGAAAAAAACTATGAGAACTCTACATTACTGGACAAGTGTACACAGTAGAATTATGATTGTGTATTAATGTGACTCTGGGTTGTCTGGAGCATGAATCTGGAAGATAACTGACTTGACCCTGTGGTCTATATGAGAAAGCAGGTATGACCCTAGATATTCTTAATCTAGTGCCAAGTAGGTCCAGTTTCATTAACATTCCCACCTACTGGAAGCAGCTTACCTTATTTTTATGATGGAATTTTATCCACTCAAATCTTCAGACCTGGCAGAGAGCAAATCTTTTTTATTTGAGACAGGGTCTCACCCTGTCACTAAGGCTGCAGTGTGATCACAGCACTGCAGCCTTGACCTCCCAGGCTCAGGTGATCCTCCTGCCTCAACCTCCCAAGTAGCTGGGACTACAGGTGCGCACCACTGTGCCCAGCTAATTTTTGTAGGAATGGGATTTTACCATGTTGCTCAGGTTGGTCTTGAACTCTTGGGCTCAAGCACTTTGCCTGCCTCAGCCTCCCAAAGTGCTGGAATTACAGACGTGAACCACCGTACCCCGATGGCATAGAGCAAATCTTGAGGGACTCTAGGACAGATGCATTTGGGCCCCTCCCCTCCCCTCCCCTTCGACGGAGTTTTGCTCTTGTTGCCCAGGCTTGAGTGCCGTGGCGTGATCTTGGCTCACTGCAACCCCCACCTCCCAGGTTCAAGCGATTCTCCTGCCTCAGCCTCCCAAGTAGTTGAGACTACAGGCGCATGCCACCACTCCCAGCCGATTTTTGTATTTTTAGTAGAGATGGGGTTTCACTATGTTGGCCAGGCTGGTCTCGAACTCCCGACCTCAGGTGATCCACCCGCCTCGGCCTCCCAAAGTGCTAGGATTACAGGCATGAGCCACCGGTCCTGGCCACATTTGGGTTTCTACATCAAAACCTGACACCACCAGAGACTGTGAGAGTTTCTTAGGGTCAGAGGTAGATGTGGCAATTATGGTTATATCATTCATTACCTTCCTAAGCCCACTGATCATCTGTTGTACAGCCTCATAGTCTCTGGGAAATAAGTCCATAAATAAAGGAGGGGAATGAGGAAGTAGAAATAAGGACTGAACTAAAAGTCCCTTAGTAACTGAATATTGAATGCTACTGATGAAAAGAATGTATTTTAAGAAAATTTTATGGGAATCACCATTGAGAGGTATAGGACTTGGACTGTATATTTTGGAGGTATTGGTGAGGGTAATTAGATAATCTTCTCCTGTGATTCTTTTGTATTTTTCTATTTTATTTTAGTTTAACAAGATTTCAGTGTGTTAATGAAGTTTGTTTATAACATTGCAGAACTGTTCAAGCTAAGCCAAGTAGTAGTAGTAAAGCTTCTGATCCTCCAGCATCAAAAACTACAACTACAAAAACCCCTTCTGTGAAACCCAAAGTTAAACAGCTAAAAGTAAAGGCTGAGCCACCACCAAAGAAACGGAAAAAATGGAAAGAAGAATTTTCATCATCCCAATCTGACTCATCTCCTGAGATCCATACTAGTAGTAGTGATGATGAGGGTGAGTTTTCCGTGAAATGGCTATCCTGATAACTTTAGATTATCTACATGAGTGGCGAGGAGTGGTGATGCTGACAATTACCAAAATGTATGTATTTTCCAGGGAATTTATCTACCTAATAAATTCTGCTTAGGTTTTTATGAAAGTAAGTTCACATTCCCTGAACATACCAACTGAAGCACAGTTGACCCACACATGCAGCCTTGTAAATAGAAAAGGCAGAACTTACCTTAGTAATGCCAGTTATCTCAACTCTGGATAAGATGGAGGTTAGATCAGATGATTACTAAGAATCACCTACTTCTAAACTTTTTTTTTTTGAGACAAGGTTTCATTCTGTCACCCAGGCTGAAGTGCAATGGCATGATCCTAGCTCACTGCAGCGTCGAACACCTGGGCTCAAGTGACTCTCCTACCTCAGCTTCCAAAGTAGCTGGGACTACAGGTGTGCACCACCAAGCCCAGCTAATGTTTTTTTTAAGAGATGGGCTCTTGCTTTGTCACTCAGGACGGTCTCAAACTCCTGGGCTTAAGCAGTCCTTCTGCCTTAACCTCCCAAAGTGCTGGGATTACGGGCATGAGCCTCTACGTCCCGCCTAGTTCTAAACATTTGAGTCTAAGTTTATGCTAGAAGAAAAGAATAATTAAGCCTAGGAAAGAGGAACTCAAATTATAATATAGTAATATATTTAATAACATATACCACTACATTATTTAATAAATGCTTACTACTGTATATCTGCCACTAGCTAATCATGTACCTGTGACGAAGGTAGGATATCCTCTTAGTTTTTTCTTTTTTTATAAAATGGAAAGGTTGAAATAATCTGTTATCAAACTTCTTGACCTTAGAACCATTTTACATTCTTAAAAATTACTGAAGATCCTAAAATGCATTTATGTAGGTATATCTATTGATATTTACTATATTAGAAATTAAAATGGAGATAGTTGTAATATATAAGATTATACCAGCACACAAATCATGGTGTGTGATATATGTAAGAAATTTCAAGTGGTTCAGTAGTCTAGTACAGAGGTTGCCAAATGGCTTGCAGACTGAATCTGACCCTCAGCCTGTTTTTATAGTTTTATTGGAACACAGCTGCATACATTCATTTGCGTATTTCCATACAGTTGCTTTCCCACTACAGTGGCAGATTTGAGTAGTTCTACAGAGACCATATGACAAAACCTAAAATATTTACCTATAGCCCTTTACAGAAAAAGGTTGCTGGCCCCTGTTTTTCTAGAACATAAAATTGAATATAAGAAAAGAGTAAGGGATGATGAAAGACCTTATATGCCATAATAAAGCTAAGAAGCTTGGGATCTTGTAAACAAATGAGAGTCCTTAGAGGGATTTATAAAGGGGAAACAATATGGTGAAACTGAATTTGAATTACAGGACATAATTCAGGCATAAATTGAGTCTGCACCTAAATAGTGGCAGCAAGGATGGAGATGAGGGGACAGTTTTGAGAAATTCAGGATGTAATCTTGGCAGAACTTGAATGGTGAATTAGTTGTTGGGGCTATGGTTGAAGTTGATGTCCAAGATGGTTTCTGACATTACAAGTATCATTGCTTGAGAGATTATCTTAGAAATTATCTGATTAGAAATAGAACCATAATTTAAAAAATTCTTCAGTGCTGAAGTCTACTTTAAATTTACTGTTTTTGTTTTTTATTTTTTTATTTTTTGAGTCAAGGTCTACTCCATTGTCTAGGCTAGACTACAGTGGTTCTGTCATGACTCACTGTAGCCTCAACCTCCCAGGCTCAAGTGATCTTCCCACCTTAGCCTCCCAAGCAGCTGGGACTACAGGTGGGCACCACCACACCCAGCTAATTTTTAAATTTTTATCATTGTAGACACAGGGTCTCACTATGTTGCCCAGGCTGATCTCAAATTCCTGGGCTCAAGCAATCCTCCCACTTTGGCCTCCCAAAGTGCTGGGATTATAGGTATAAGCCACTGTGCCCAGTCTAAATGTACTGTTTTTAAATGCTATTTGTGGGCAAGTGCAGTGGTGCACATCTGTACTCCTAGCTACTTGGGAGGCTCAGGAGAAAGGATTACTTGATCCCAGGAGTTTAAGACCAACCTAGACAGACAACATAGTGAGACTCCATCTCTTAAAAAAAAATAATAAAAAAATAAAGCTATTTGTAAATGGTTGTTTAGAAATATATACATCAGGCTGGGCGCGGTGGCTGATGCCTGTAATCCCAGCACATTGGGAGGCCAAGGAGGGTGGATCGCCTGATGTCAGGAGTTTGAGACCAGACTGGCCAACACGGTGAAACCTTGTCTCTACTAAAAATACAAAAAATTAGCCAGGTGTGGTGGCAGGCACCTGTAATCCCAGCTACTCGTGAGGCTGAGGCAGGAGAATCATTTGAACCCAGGAGGTGGAGGTTGCAGTGAGCCAAGTTTGCGCTATTGCACTCCAGCCTTGGGCAACTAGAGCGAAACTCCATCTCAAAAAAAAAAATAAAATAAAGAAAAAAATATATATATATACATCAGAAAATAAGGAAATTCAATGCCTTGAATATGCATAGAAGGCATTATACATAATTTTTGCAGTTAGCAGTCTTGCCTACTGCTTAGAATCAAAATGTTTGGTTCTGAATTTGCTCTCAATTATAGTTTCTTCAAATGACAAGATAACATTTTCTTCCCTTGGTAATTTGAGTGACCACTAGGTGTCACTAATAGTTAAGCAAACACTTTTAGTGCCTTTTTTGTTCCTTGTTTTACATTCTCAGGCTAACGAATGGATTTAGTTCTCTTAAGAAGTCAAATATTGATGATAAACATATATTCATAGGCTGGTGATTTTCATTGTTTCAGGACTCCAATGAAGTCTTCGAACACACTGAGGATTCTAGATACTTTGGTTTATGTGTGCTAAATCTATTGATATTTACTAAATACCAATTCAAAGTTTTAAAATATTTATTTAAAATGAACCCATTACTTATTAATGTGAGGTGTGTTTTTTAAAACAAAATTAACAGTATTTAGTGAGATGAGTACATATCTGCTTCTACATTCAGTTCATTATTATATGTTATTTTGGCTAAAGTATCAAGAATATCCATACTTAACTGAGAAAGCAATTGAAATATTCCTTCTGTATGTAGTTAAGAAAAGGAGGAGGATTTCAGTTGCCTTCTCAGATACTTATAGATGCTCCTGATACTGACAAGTAGTAGTTTCTTGAGTTTTCATGCTATTACATTAAAATCTATTGGTTTGTCTTAACTTTTATATATCTCTCATCCATGCATGGATTTATAACATTGTTAATTGGTCATGTGAAAATACTAGTTAGCTTGGTGATATAGATTTTCCAATATTTTATTTCACACTTTAAAACACTGGTTAAATATAAATTTGCCTTTTTAACCATTTTTAAGTGTACAATTTATTAGCATTATTTATATTCAAACTGTTGTATAACCCTCACCTCTATTTCCAAAACTTTTATCATCCCAAACAGAAACTGTAACCATTAAGCAACAACTACTTACTCTCTTTTTCCTCCAGCTACTGGTAACCTCTAATCTATTTTTTGTATATTGATTTTGTCCATTCTAAATGTCTCATATAAGTGGAATTATATAATATTTTTCCGTTTGTGTCTGGCTTTCTTTCACTTAGCAGAATATTTTCAAGGTTCATCCATGTAAAAGCATATATTAGAACTTCATTACTTTTTATGGCTAAATAATATTCCATTGTATGTTTATACCACGTTTTATTGATGGACATTTGGTTTATTTCTTCCTTTTGGCTAACTGAATAATTGGTGTAATAAACATTGGCATACAAGTATCTAAGTTCCGATTTTCAATTTTGGAGGCATATACCTGAAGCAGAATTGTTATTGTTGTCACATATAATCCTGTGTTTAGCCTTTAGAGGAACCACCAAACTGTTTTCCACATGGTTACACCATTTTATATTCCCACCAGGAAAGCATGATGGTTCCAGTTTTTCCACATCTTTTGCTAACACTTGTTTTCTGTATGTGTGTGCATTTTTTAAAAGTCATCCTAGCAAGTGTGAAGTGGTATCTCATTGTGGTTTCAATTTGAATTTTTCTAGTGACTAATGATGTTGAGCATTTTTTCCATGTCCTTATTGGCCATTCATGTATCTTCTTTGGAGAAATGTCTATTCAGATCCATTGCCCATTTTTAAACTGGGTTATTTGTCTTTTTGTTGTTAAGTTGTAGGAGTTTTTAAATATATTTTGGATATTAAACCGTTAATCAGATATATAATTTGAAAATGTTTCCTCCCATTTCGTAGGTTGTCTTTTTTACTTTCTTGATAATGTCCTTTGATGCACAAAAGTTTTAAATTTAGATGAAGCCCAATTTACTTATTTTTTCTTTTGTTGCTCAGCTTTTGTTCACATAGAATCCATTGCCAAATCCAAGGACATAAAGATTTACTCCTACATTTTCTACTAAGAGTTTTATGGTTCTTGCTCTTAAGGTCAGATATTTCATTTTACACTATAAAAAAATAGCACTCATCAATTCTACGAATGATCTCATTAATGAAGTCTTAATTGGGAAGCTCTCAAACTCACAGTAGGGATAGAAGATGTCCAGAATTCTAATTTTCACTTGAAATCTCAAATTTTATCATTGGCAGCAAATACTGTCAGTTGTTTTCCTTGAATGAACAGATTCTCTTAATTTACTTTTAAGAAAATGTCTGCCAAATACCCAAGTCTGGATAGCCATAGTGTACCTGTCAGTCATTCTTTCAAATAAAAATGGTGTTTTGTTGGGGGAAAGAATAGCTAGTTCATCTTGTAACTCACACAACTGTATGGGTGCTCCTCCTGGTCATACCCATTATACTTACACAGAAGGGCTTTATGTGTACCTGCTATTTCATCACACAGAATATTAAAAGACATCTATTCAAGAGTAGAAATTTCATAAAAGTAGTAATTTTTACTCCTTCATCAAGGACTATTATTTTTTATGTTATCTTTTTTTGAGACAAGGTCTCACTCTTACCCAGGCTGGAGTGCAGTGGTGCAATCACGGCTCACTGCAACGTCAATCTCCCAGGCTCAGGTGATCCTCCCACCTCAGCCTCCTGGGTATCTGGGACTACAGGCGCATGTGTGCCACCATAGCTGGCTATTTTTTTGTATTTTTTAGTAGAGACGAGGTTTTTCCATGTTGCCTAGGCTCTTTTTGTTTGTGTTTGTATTTTGTTTGTTTCTTTGAGATGGAGTCTCGCACTATCATCCAAGCTGGAGTGCAGGGGTGCGATCTTGGCTCACTGCACCACCTCCCAGGTTCAAGCGATTCTCCTGCCTCAGCCTCCTGAGTAGCTGGGACTACAGGCGCCCGCCATCACGCCTGGCTAATTTTTTGTATTCTTAGTAGAGACAGGGTTTCTCTATGTTGGCCAGGCTGGTCTTGAATGCTTGACCTCGTGATCCACCTGCCTCGGCCCCCCAAAATGCTGGGATTACATGCGTGAGCCACCGCATCTGGCCTTGCCCAGGCTCTTTTTTAATTTTGTATTTTTAGAGACAGGTCTCACTCTGTCACCCAGGCTGGAGCGCATGGTGCAATCATAATTCACTGTAACCTCAAACTTCTGGCACAAGCAATCTTCTCACCTCAGTCCCCCAAGTAGCTAGGACTACAGGTATACACCACCACACCCAGCTAATTTTAAAGTTTTTTGTAGAGACTGGGTCTCACTCTGTTGCCCAGGCTAGTCTTAAAACTCCTGGCCTCAAGCCATTGTCCTGCTTCAGCCTTCCAGAGTGCTGGGATTACAGGCATGAGTCACCGCACCTGGCCCTAAGACTTCTCTGGTTGTTAATTAAGAGATGGGGTCTTATTCTGTCACAGGAGAGGAGTGGTACCTTTTTAGCTCACTGCAGCCTCGAACTCCTGGGCTCAAACAATCCTCCTACCTCAGGCTGCCAAGCAGCTAGTACTACAGGTGCATGCCACCACACCTAGCTAACTTAAAAATTTTTTTGTAGAGATGGTATCTCGCTAGATTGCCTGGGGTGGCCTTGAACTCCTGACCTCAAGCAATCTTCCCGCTTTGGCCTCCCAAAGTGCTGGTATTATAGGTGTGAGCCACCATGCCCAGCCCCTAGGACTGTTCCTAAGTGAAACTGACTTTTTCCCCCTCCGAATACATGGTAGTGACATGACAAAGTCATGCAAAGTATATTACTACTAGTAGAGTTTGTTGTCATTGCCTTCATTTGTGGTAAGTAAGGCACCATCAATTTTACCCAATATTGGTTTTGCAAATGGCAATGCAGTGAAGAAAGTTCATAATATCTTAATATTATCATGAATACAGTTTTGGTATCAGAGACCACTGAAAGGGTTTTGGGGTCCCCCCTGGGGTCCATGGACTGTACTTTAAGAACTGCTGTTTAAAATACATACACCTACTATAGGCAAGGCACGGTGGCTTACAGCTAATCTCAGCACTTTCAGAGGCTGAGACAGAAGGATCACTTGAGACTGAGAGTTCAAGACCAGCCTGGACAACACAGTGAAACCCCATCTCTAAGAAGAAAAAAAATATATATGTATATATATATACACACACACACATACACATATATGCACACTATATACCCACATTAAAAATATTTTTAAACCTGCTATTTAAGGGTGTGACTTGATTATATATTTGAATACAAAAAGTCAAAATTGAAACAAACTTTTTTTTTAGATGGAGTCTTGCTATATTGACCAGGCTGGTCTTGAACTCCCGGGCTCAAACAATCCTCCCACCTCAGCCTTCCAAGTAGCTGGGACTACAGGTGTGCACCAGCGCACCCAACAAGTTAATCTCCTAGTTCTTCCCATTGGATTTGAATGAAATTTCCTCTGTGCACAGGCTGCGTTTACATTAAAACGATTTTTTTCTTTTTTTCTTTTTCTTTATGAGACAGGGTCTTTACTCTGTTTCCCAGGCTTGAGTGCAGTGGTGCAATCACAGCTTTCTGCAGTCTCAACCTCCTAGACTCAAGCAGTCCTCTTGCCTCAGCCTCTTGAATAGCTGGGAATACTGGTACATGCCACCACACGTGGCTAATTTATTATTTTTTAAATTGAAACGATGTCCCACTATGTTGCCCTAGCTGGTCTTGAACTCCTGGGCTCAAGCAGTCCTCCCACCTTGGCCTCCCAAAGTGTTGGGATTACAGGCATGTGCTACTGCACCTGGCATACTTCTAAAAATTTTAATACATCCTAGGCAAGAATTTTATAGCAATTTATGTGTAGGAATAAAATGGAAATCTATGTATTACTCATACATTGGATGTCATACGATTTCTTTACTACTAAACATAGAGAAACCATCAAGACTAGAGTAGCACCACCTGGCACCAGATGTCTGTGGTGGGATCCAGCGGAAGACAAATAGTTTCTTACCCAGTCTACTTTTTCTGGTGTTGGGCTTCAGAATCACCTAGGAAGGGCCAGGCATGGTGGCTCACGTGTGTAATCCCAACACTGGGAGGCTGAGGCGGGCGGATCACCTGAGGTCAGGAGTTTAAGACCAGCCTGGTCAACATGGTGAAACCCCGTCTCTACTAAAAATACAAAAAAATTAGCCAGGCATGGTGCTGTGTACCTATAATCCCAGCTACTCCGGAGGTTGAGGTGGAAGAATTGCTTGAACCTGGGAGGCGGAGGTTGCAGTGAGCCAAGATCACGCCATTGCACTCCAGCCTGGGCAACAAGAGCAAAACTCTGTCTTACACACACACACACACACACACACACACACACACACACACACACCCCACAAAAGAATCACCTAGGAAGCTTTTTAAGAGCATAATACTTAAGCTTCGTCACCACTACCACGACCACCACCACTACCAAAGATTCTGTTTTAGGAAGTCCAGCAGTCTGGCTTTTTGTTCTATTGTTAACAAAGCTCTGCAGTCATTGTGATGTGCAAACCAGCTTTGAGAATCCCAGACCTTTTAAAGGTAAGGTGAGAAGTCTTGAATTTGAAGAAATTGTATCTGCAATCTGCTTCTAGAGTCTCGTTATAGAGAAAAGTGTTTTTTAAATTGTCAGGAAGGAAAATTTAATATTTAACCCTTTCTCCCTCCCAGAATTTGATCCTCCCGCTCCCTTTGTCACTCGCTTTTTGAACACAAGAGCAATGAAGGAAACCTTTAAGAGCTACATGGAATTGCTTGTTAGCATTGCCTTGGACCCTGACACAATGCAAGCCTTAGAGAAGAGCAATGGTACAGTCTTCTAAGCAGTACTTTCTTGGTAGTAATTCCTGGAATTAAAAAAAGAAATCTTGTCCGTTAGTTATATGTTTATATGTAGTTACATGTTTATAGGTGGCTTGTGTAATATATACCTATAAATTGTCAGTTAAATACATAGCATCTTAATTCTATAAAATGGTCATATCTTTTCATGCATTCTCTGAATATTTGAACTTTTATTGCTTTCTACTTGTGGGAAAATTGTATAGCTACTAACCAGTTTCTTCCAACTCTAGAATCTAATCATCTTCATAAATAGTTTACTAAGTTTTGGTATTACATGGAAGGTCTGTATGTCAGTATATTTTATTTTCCAATAATTGAAAAGATGAACCAGATAAAAGTGGCATAAAGATTAAAATCATATACTTGTATATTTAGTAAAAGATACATCATAACAATTATTTTCTGATCAATTAGTATTAAACCAGTAAATGCACTGGGTTATACCAATTAATATTATTCCTTTTAGTTATTTGAGAAATCTCCATACTGTTTTCCATAGCAGTTGTACTAATTTACATTCTCACCAGCAGTCCCACTACTGAGTATCTACATAAAGGAAAATAAATCATACCAAAGAGACACATGCACACGTATGTTTATTGCAGCACAGTTCACAACTGTAAAGATATGGAAAGTGACCATCAGCCGATGAGTGGATAAAGAAAATATAGTGAATTCTATTCAGCCATAAAAAAGAGTGAAATAATGTCTTTTGCAGCAACTTGGGTGGAACTGGAGGTCATTATTCTAACTGAAGTAACTCAGGAATGGAGAACCAAGTATCACATGTTCTCACTTATAAGTGAGAGCTAAGCTATGGGTACACAAAGGCAGTGTGGTATAATGGACATTGGAGACTCAGACGGGGAGAGGGTGAGAAAGGGGTAAGGGATGAAAAACTACCTATGGGGTACAATGTACACTACTTGGGTGATGGATGCACTGAAATCTCAGACTTCACCACTATACAGCTCATCCATGAAACCAAAACCACCTGTACCCCTAAAGCTATTGAAATTTTTTAAAAGTTGTTGTTAAAGAGGAAAATAAAAGGTACAGGAAGAATATGGCATTATAGTCTTATGGAACCACCACTGTATATGTGGTCTGTCATTGCCAAAAATGTCATTATGCAGTGCATGACTATATACTGTTTTATTATGTTCACATACTTAGGCACATATTCTAGTTTAACCTTAAAACAACTTAGCCATTTTGTGGATTAAGACAGGTTCAGAGAGGTTAAGTGACTTGCTTAAGGGCCCACAAACTGGAAAGTGGCAGAGAAAGGATTAAAATAAAAAGTCTTCTAATTTCTGGTCCAGTTCTTCTTACCACGTAATCAGAGACAGTAACCTATATATCAGTCATTTTCGAGTAATGTGGAGCTGGAAGGGACTTTAGATATTAACTAGTCTAAAACATTTATTTTGTAAAGTAAAGTTCAAAAGAGATTAAAGTTAGATAACAAGTTAGAGGTTGAAGAACCATGATTAGAACTCAGTTAATCCCAGGTCAGCATTTTTGCTATTAAATGTTATATTCCTTGCATCATAAAATATGCTTCTCTTTGTGGTAGTCATTTCTGTGTAGTCGTATTTTGAAAGATTTTTAAAAATTGCTTATCAGTGTTTTCTGATTTTTCTCTAATACAAGGGGAGAAAAATTTTTAAGGTTATTATTTTTAAATCACAAGTGTTTAAAACTTGTTTTTGTAGAATGTAAATACAGTATTAGAACAGATTTAATCACTAACAGAAAGACTATATAAACAATCATTTTACTTAGCTGTGAAACTTGTGACCTGGATTCTGGGGATTTTTTTTTTTCCAGAAAGGTTATTAGAAGCAGTTAGTATTATAAAATATAATAAATTACTATGCTGATAAATTAAGAGTCTAATAATCTAAAATGTTTAATGCTACACCAAAACTAATTATATTCTAAAAGTGCTTTTCTTAATGGAACTTAAAGTTCAGAGTGTTGACATTGAAAGCCAAAAGCTTTGAATAGGAATCTTTGTCATAATTTTACTCTCCCCTCTTTTTCTAAAATAACTATTTTGATTCATATTTTTCGTACTGGGTTTTGATCATTTTTCTTCCCCTACTTTTTCTTTGCTTCAAATTAAAGTGACTTAATATCCCTTGGTCATACTCAGTGTTTTGTTAGATCAGTTTGTATTTTGTAATACTACGATTGTTCAGATTGTTCAGAGGGTAAATGAGGTCTGAAGAAATTAGGCAGCTTGCCCATTGGTCACATAGCTGCCACATATCAGTTCTATTCAGTTAAAAGCCAGTTCTAGTTTATCCAGCAGTTCTAGTTCAGCTAAAACGTAGGACTTTGGATCCTCATATAGTGCTCATCCCATCATCATACTGAGCTGCCTCTTTCTCACTTGCTATTATAAACCTACTTTTCAAGTTAACCTTTGTTCAGAAAGCTTCATGTCCAGTTTTTTGCAATCAATATTTTACATATGCCAATGAATTTAGTGTATTTTAATACATGTTTTGAGAAAAAGTTGGAATTTTTATTAAGTATTTATTGATAGTTTATCCTGTTAAATTATAATGTTGTTTCAGATGAGCTACTTTTACCTCATATGAAAAAAATAGATGGCATGCTAAATGATAACCGAAAGAGACTTCTTTCGAATCTTCATTTGGATCAATCATTCAAGGTATTTCCTTCTGATGACTTATTAGCAAAACTCAATGGCAATCATAGTCTTCAGTATAATAGAAAGGAAATTTATGAAAATCATTCACTTACAAAATTTTTCACCTAACAAAAATTTGGTTTTTATTCATTGTAAGTCTATTTAGTTTGTCTTTTTTAGTGTTAATCATTTGCTTTTCTCCACTTAAATTTATTTTTTAGGCATTTATAGTTATCTATTTTGTATCTTCTATAAAATAATTTCCAGATGTCTCCGAAAGTATTTCCTTTAAACTACTGTATTCTAATTTTTTCTTTTAACATTTCAAAATTTTTACGTTTTGTCTGTAATTAAAATTAGCTTTTCCTTAGCACAGCTGTCAAAATTCCCCTTACGTGCCTCATTTATTCAATATCAGAGGAAACATTGATTTTTATAAGGGTAGGAAATGTATATAATTCTATCTGTTAATATATCTTGGCAATATAAGTTGGTTTTGGTGTTATCAGAAATATAGAAAAGAGCTAATCTAAACTCAGATAATTTATCATAGAAGCTACTTAGTAATTTAAAAATTTCTAGCTTTTTTTTTTTTTTTTTTTTGAGACGGAGTCTCGCTCTGGTACCCAGGCTGCATTGCAGTGGCACAACCTTGGCTTGCTGCAACCTCTGCCTCCTGAGTTGAAGCGGTTCTTGTGCCTCAGCCTCCTGAGTAGCTGGGATTACAAGTGCCCACCACTACACCCGACCAATTTTGATATTTTTAGTAGAGACAGGATTTCACCATGCTGGCCAGTCTGGTCTTGAACTCCTGACCTCAGATGATCCCCCCACCTTGGCCTCCCAAAGTGTTGGGATTACAGGCGTAAGCCACTGCACCTGGCCGAGCTTTTTATTTCAATTGGAGAAGAGGCACGCAAATTTATTAACGTGCACATGGGAGAGAATCACAGAGTGATTACTCCCTAGCCTTTCTTATTCAAAGTATAATATCACATTGAGAATCATTTGGTTATATCTACTTTGGGGAACATTTTTTAATTGATGGTAACAATATTATACATTTGAATAACTTGTCCACATCCCTATTTATGTGAACTCCATGTAAAAGTGAATATTGACTTCATTTCAATTAGGTGAAAACTGAGGCTATTAGATTGTGTTTAAAACTAAATGACACTAAACTATCATAGTAGTCATGTATTCTTCACTGCCGTGTACTCGCAGCAGGAAAAAAAGTTAGAAGCTAGTAAGAAATCCAGTACTAAGAATTTGGTCTCCTGACTCATAGTCCAGTTTGTGTTTTTTTGTTTTTGTTTTTGAGATGGAGTCTTGTTCTTTTGCCGAGGCTGGAGTCCAGTGGCGTGATCTCAGCTCACTACCATCTCCACCTCCTGAGTTCTAGAGATTCTCCTGCCTCAGCCTCTCCTACTCAGACTGGATGTAGCTGGGACCACAAGCATGCCCCACGACATCCGGCTAATTTTTGTGTTTTCAGTAGAGATGGGATTTCACGATGTTAGTCAGGCTGGTCTCGAACTCCTGACTTCAAGTGATCCACCTGCTTCGGCCTCCCAAAGTGCTGGGATTATAGGCATGAGCCATGGCACTCGGCTCTAGCCCAGTGTTTCCTACTTAACTGCTGCCTTCAAATAAATGAAATATTCTTTTGTGAAATACTATATTTTGTGGAACAAGGGAACATTTTTAGATAGGTGTTTTCTAAAGATTTACTAAATTTTAAAAATTACCAGGTTTGGCTAATCACTGTAGAAACGTCAAACCAGTTCTTTAACAAGATTTCTAATTCTGTTATTAGTTATTAATTTTGATAATTGTCATATAAAGCAATTTGCATTTCTTTTTCTTTCTTTTTTTTTTTTTTTGAGACAGAGTCTCACTCTCTCCCAGGCTGAAGTGCAGTGGCGCTATCTCCGCCCACTGTAACCTCCTCCTCTCCTGCCTCAGTCTCCAGAGTGGCTGGGATTATAGGCGCCCACCACCACACCTGGCTAATTTTTGTATTCTTTTTTTTTTTTTTTTTTTTTTGAGGCGGAGTCTCGCTCTGTCGCCCAGGCTGGAGTGCAGTGGCACGATCTCCGCTCACTGCAAGCTCCGCCTCCTGGGTTCCCACCATTCTCCTGCCTCAGCCTCCCGAGTAGCTGGGACTACAGGCGCCCGCCACCACGCCTGGCTAATTTTTTGTATTTTTAGTAGAGACAGGGTTTCACCGTGGTCTCGATCTCCTGACCTTGTGATCCGCCCGCCTCGGCCTCCCAAAGTGCTGGGATTACAGGCGTGAGCCACTGCGCCCAGCAATTTTTGTATTCTTAGTAGAGATGGGGTTTCACCGTGTTGGCCAGGCTGGTCTTGAACTCCGGGCTTCAAGTGATCTGCCCGCCTCTGCCTCCTAAAGTGCTGGGATTACAGGTGTAATCCATGCCCAGCCTTAGCAATTTGCATTTCAAAGCCAAATTACATAATATTAAGAGTTATAATGATTTGAAGTAAAATATTACAAATAGTAGATGAAGAAAGGTTTTTCTGTTCTTTAGAAATAATTAGTGTGCTTTCCTATGTTGATCTTCGTGATGTTAGGAGTCCTGAAGCCTTTTCAAGGTAATGATGTTCTGCCTTTTTCTGAAATCTGCGTACTTCGGATCATCTTAGGCATCTTGTGGTCATTGGAAAGATTTAAATTTTTTTCTTTCATCTCCACTGACTTAGTGTGTGTTGATTCCAAATTTAGAATGTTTAGACTTTAAATTCTATTTGTTGCAAATAGTAATTCTGGATCCAAAAATTGTCAAGGTGCATGTTTTAAATGGAAAACACCAGAGTACATGATAAGAGCACAAATAATCTGAGAAAGGAACAAAGCTAGAACGTGATGGTAGCTCACTCTGGTAGAAAATGCCAAAAGTGTTATTGTTTCTATCAAATGAAATTGAGTTCCTTAATACACTTATACTAAGAAAAATTTAGGTTGCCTGTTTTTAAAAAGGTACCATTTTCAGGGCCCCAATACCAGGTGCTTGGAAACAATAGATGAGTTTGGAGAAGAGTGGCCTTAAAGGTTGTAACTGTTCATAAAACGTGCTTATCGAATGAGGACTGCATTCTAAATCATAAATATTATAGGAGAACGTCAACATTTTTAGTGTCAAAATAATAAATGATGGTAGGAGCTTGATTTAATTTTTATAAAGTCATAATTGAACTAGTTAAATGTCACTACAAGTATCATTCAGTTATTGTTTGTAGCTTTTCAGTCAGGCAGGATGATTTGCCAAGTAGGTGAGGGCATAAATAGGCCAGTGGCTTATTTATTTATTTATTTAGAGACAGAGTCTCTCTCTGTCACCCTGACTGGAGTGCAGTGACGTGATATTGGCTCATTGCAACCTCTGCCTCCCAAGTTCAAGTGATTCTCTTACCTCAGCCTCCTGAGTAGTTGGGATTACAGGTGTGCACCACCACACCCAGCTAATTTTTGTATTTTTAGTAGAGACAAGGTTTTGCCATGTTGGTCAGGCTGGTCTCGAACTCTTGGCCTCAAGTTATTTGCCCACCTTGGCCTCCCAGAGTGCTGGGATTACAGACATGGGCCACCTTGCCTGGCCACCAGTGCCTTTTAAAGGATGGAGTGGAATTGGTTTTACCACATGACCACTGCCAAAAAACCCATCATACTCTGTTTTAGGATCTTATCTTACAGGTACTTGTCTCGCATTCAAAATAAGCAAGAGAAGAGTGAAGTCAGGGAAGCACTACAGTGCTGCTTCTCCTCTGTCCTCATCTTCACCAGAGGCAGATGACTTCTTTGTAGCAAGGTCCAGCCACATTTCACGGGGCGAGCAGTGGTTTAAGTGGTAGGGCTTTACTAAAACATATGTGTCTCTTTCTCCTGCCTTGAAGCCAGAGACATTACTAGAAATTAGACATTACTAGGATTCCCAGTGTGGTGTGCTGTTGCTTAAATAAGCAGGTCATAGAGTTGGCTCAGATTCAAGGGATGGGGAAATAGATTACATATCCAATAGGAAGAGCTGCAAAGAACTTGTGACCATGTTTAAACCCCAGCCTGTGTATGTATATGTATGCATATGTGTATATATTTACCACATCCCATCAGTACCCACACATCTCTCTGCAGATAGGTGTTTGTGTGCACACACACTTCTAAATTTTAGATAGCTAGAAGTAGTTTAGGTTAGTTTTCTTCTGGTGTCAGTTATTTTACTTCATTGTTTTCCAGAATGCTTTGGAAAGTTTTCCTGAACTAACAATAATTACTCGAGACTCTAAAGCAAAGAGTGGAGGAACTGCTATTTCTAAAATCAAAATGAATGGCAAAGCTTATAATAAGAAAACTCTAAGGACCTCTAAAACAACCGCTAAATCTGCACAAGTAAGTGTAATTGATTATTAATGCAACTGTACCTTTTCCAATTGTTACTATAATTCCTACTTAAAACATTGAAACAAGCAAATATTTTACTATGTTGTCATTAAGTGTGAAGGTTTTTCAGGTAGGTATAAGCAGCACTGGCCTAAGGAAGAGGGATGCATGGTTGTTTATTTTTTTTCTATAGCACAGTATCAGGCATATAATATGTGCTCACAAATTTCTTAAATTGACTAATATGGAATAAATTATCTCACGTTCGTGTTGATATATTCGTAGGTAGTTTTTTATTTTCTTAATTGCATATATTATGTACAAAATGTTATGTTTTGAAATGTGTATACATTGTGAGATGGCCAATTCGAACTCATTAACATATGCATTACCTGTATTATAGGTATATTTTTAATTGGGTATGCATGCACATAGATAAGTGAGTGTGCACAACACATTCCATAAAAAGATGAAATGTTTATTTCATATCTGCAAAGTCATTAAAATTGGAATTTGCTCATCTTTAAACATAGTATAAATTGTTATAACCTTTTCAGAAAACAGTTTGGCAACATATCAGCTTCACAGCAAAAATGTATTCAGGGCTAAGCACAATGGCTCAAGCCTATAATCCCAGCACTTTGGGAGGCTGAGGCAGGAGGATCACTTGAGTCCAGGTGTTCAAGACCAGCCTTGGCAACAAAGCAAGACACCATGTACCCTGCGGGGAGAAAAAAAAATTAGCCAGGCATGGTGCCGTGAACCTGTAGTCCTAGCTACTTGAGAAGCTGAGTGGGAAGATCGCTTGAGCTCAGGGAATTGAGACTGCAGTGAGCTGTGATCACATCCCTGCACTCCAGCCTGGGTGACAGAATGAGACACTGTCTCAAAAAAAAAAAAAAAAAAAAGTATTCTGTAGAAACAGATTCAGAAATGCATAAAAATACATACCTTTGCTCATTGTAGAATTGTTTGTAAGAGCAATCCAATTATGTACCACCAGTGTGAAGTTAGATAAATGAAGAGCCACCTAATGTCATACTACGTGCTTTTTATAAAGAGATAGATTTGTTCATTCTTTCAAAAAAATTTTTTTGAGTGCCTATAGCATGCCAAGTACAGTTCTAAGTACTAAAGATACAACAGTGAAAACTGGTTAAAAGTCCTCACCCTCATATAGGGACAGCTATATGTACTAAATGAAAAGATAACCAATTTTTAGTTAGGTCAAAAAACAAGTTGGAAGAAAGAAAAGTTGCTGGACAATATGTATAGTGTGATTCCCTTCTCAATACAGAATTAGTGTTATTAACATACATGTTATACCTAGGGGAAAAACATTAAAAAATATATAACATGCCATCAGCTTTGTTTAGCTCTGAAGAAGGAGATTATAGGGAGCTTTTATTTTATAAATCATCTCATATGTTTATTATTTAAATTTTCCTATAATGCTTAAGTTTTTTCAATAATGCATATTTATATTCAGGATAAAGAATAAGATTTTAAAATATAATTTAAATTCTTATTTTGAATAAGTCTCTCCATATTAACACAACTGAATACCTACCCATATATGTCATTTTCGACATTGCCATTGAGACTTTTGATCCAGTATTTTCCTCAAAGTGTTCTTAGCTCAGATACTCCATGAAATATATCTATAAACTTTTTTCTTTTTATAGGAGTTTGCTGTCGATCCAGAGAAAATACAGTTGTATTCTTTGTATCATTCACTCCATCATTATAAATATCATGTTTATCTGATATGTAAGGATGAGGTAATTTCTTCTCATTTATTTAAAAAAGAAATGTTTTTCAGAACATTAAGGAGACTCTAGCTATGGTATTTTGGAATGTTTTAAAGAGAATTGTGAAACACCTGTGTGTATATATTTTGCCTATGTGTTCTATAAATAATGATTCGATTTATTGTTCTGAGTCTCTCTGCTATGTTTTGTGCTCAGATTTACCCTAGCCTCACCACCTCTTGTAGCAGCTATAATTGGTAATGTTTTAAAGCTGTCGATGCTTGCTTTACATCGCCATAATAAATGATGTTTTATTGCGTTTTGTTCTCTCACAGTGTATGATGATCTGCTTTAATTCACTTCAGTCACTGCTTTGACATCTCGCTGCTTTACTTATTATTTAGAAAGGCCTTATCCCACTTAATTGCAGAGAAATGGGGTTTTGTGCCTTGGCATGAAAAACTAAAAGTTAAAATTTAATTGTAGCTTTTCAGTTGTTCAGAAATTATACATGACAAAATATTACCTCATGGATGGGATATAAGCATTAATTTCCACAGACAGGTTAAATGGTTGTAGACAATACTACCTATTTAACCAGCACTATCACTTCTGTTAATTAAAAAGGGTTAAGTTGGTCCAAGGCTATATCTAATGTGTTTGACAGTAGTCTGGTATGGAAAGATGCTCATAAATCTAACCTTTATATAGCAAAAGACAAAGCAAAGATGGTGATGCAAAATAGGTTGACTACTTTTACAATGCTTTAAAATGCAGAATCGACTCCAAAATTTGTCATTTGGCTTTTAACGTAATTGGAAGAAATGGAGGAAGTTTGAAGTATGTTTTCTAGCCTTCCTTTCTGCCCCCTTGGAGCCAAAGATGAGAGAATTAGATCTCACCCAAATTTATCTGAAATAATAATTCTCCATGGATAGAATGAAGAAAAAAATTAAATACCAGTACTTGTAGTTGAACTTAAGTATGACGTGATAAGTATAAGCTAATTTGGCAATTTTCTTTTTTTAGATTTCTTCCGTGCAGAAAAAAAATGAAGATTTAGGACAGGAGGAAATTGTTCAACTTTGTATGAAAAATGTAAAATGGGTGGAGGACCTCTTTGAAAAATTTGGAGAACTTCTAAATCATGTACAGCAGAAATGTTCCTAACTTTTCCACAAAAATCCCATCTTTCTGTAGCACTAATGAAATGGCAGATATGGGGCGGTCAAAGATAATCAGATGTCAAGTAGTGGTCTGCAGGCCGGCCGCTTCCATCACGGACCTGTCATCACCACCTCTGCTGAAGGACAGTGGTGCGCCTTTAGGAAGGAAGTTAGTCTTCTGGAAATGGACCTAAATCCCACCACATTTTTACCCTAATGAATGATTTTTCTATTTTGTAAACCATTGGGTAACTTGAGTTATATTTTCAGAAACATTTTTTGACAAATGATGAAGCATGCACTAAGTATAATTTTTCTTTATTGCTAGAGAAATAACACTTAAAGTAACGATTTTTTTTTCTGACTCTGGCTAAACACCAGAATGACAGAGAAGTGGCAGAAACCATACGTTTGTACTCACATCTGGCCACAAAACCAGAAATATTGTACATTATGTAAAGAGGTCTGGTGTGGTGTGACATCCTGTATGAGAATATCATCAATTTAAAATATAAAATTTGGAAACTGTTCTGCTTTACAGACTCCTTTTACTCTTAACATGTTCAGGAAACTGGATGTGGAATTGGTGCAATTCTCTGACTGCTTTTTGTGTCAAATTATATTGTGACAAAAAAACAATGACATACTATTTTCCCTATCACAAAGAAAAGTATTTTCATTTATACTGTGTTTTTTCCTTTGGAAAATTTTCAATTGTACATTTTATTTCACTAATAGTTGTATTTTTCACAAGGAAAATGTTGTGGTTATAATTATGTTTGATATATCTCTACAACACCTTTTGTTATTTTCAGTAAATCTTATTTAGTTATATGTTGAATTTTTATCGTGAATTCTATCTTGAGGTAACCATTTTTGTTCATACAAATTTGCTTCAGTGTTATCCAGAATATGCATTCAGTACTAGAATTAGTTTAGCTTTATAAATAGGGCTGTGTTAGACACTGCAGTAATTTTCTAATTCATAAAATAAACTTCTTACTAAACTAGCACTTGATTAACTTGTCGAGGTAAAAATCTAACTACATTTACATTTTGAAGAATAAAACTGATAATTAGACTATTTGCAGTGTTAAACACAGCTTCCTTAACTCTTAGAACTGGAAGTTGTAGAGCTCTCCTTTTGGTGCCTTTCCAGCCTTTATACACACTATTGTAGCTTTCTTAGGTTTGATAGGTAGCGTTTCAAGTAGTTTAGCTGAGACAGTGAATGTATTAGGTTCAACATGACCTTGTGTTTTATTTGTGTTTGCCAACAGGATGCCTTATTTGTTTGAGAAAAAGATTTACTAGTGTCATTCTAAACTATCTCCTTTTTTAGGATTCTAAAGAAGTTAATCATCATCCTTTTGTTTATTTTACCACCGTTTAGTGCCTTAAATCCTATCAAGAAAGCAGTGTTACTGCTCAATGCCCAAATAAGACATGTGGATATTGCTATTGTCTTGCTTTTGAGTTAACAGGCCAACTTTTTATACTTAAAACCTCAGTAAACTGGCAAAGAATTGAAGGTAACGTGATTTGATTTGAGAAGAAAACATTGTAGCATTGGGTGAAAAATGAGTATTTGAATTAAGCTTATATATTTATTTCTGATGGTTATCTTATTAAAAGCAATAATCCTTAATACTGTACTTGCCATTAGACTAGGTACTCAGTAATGGAAGTTTCTCTCAAGGGTTAAATGTTCCATTTTTGAAAGTTTTAAAAAACCTGTTTGGGTGGTTTATTTTGAAAACAAAAGTAACCTATTAGATTCATTTTGCCTAACTCATATGAGAGTCACAGAGTATCAACGGTGAGAGCATCATAAAATGAATTTTCCAAGTGGAGAAGAGTAGGAAGCAGCCATATTTCTTTCTGATATTATTGACTCTGGACAGAATTGATGTCTTTCATTTCCAAAATGCAGAGTAGGGAACTACATCTCCTAAAGTAGCATTATAAATATACATCTTTATATTACTCTTCCAGCTTATGTTCCTAAATCATTGATAATTTAAACATTTTTAAAAGCCACCTTAATTTAGGTGGCTCTTGGAGTCGATGTTTGAATTCACTAGCCACATTTTCTTCATGATATGCCTCGTGGCAAACAAAGATGTTTCCTTAAGATGAATTTTATGTTTCCCATAGAAAATAATTCATTTCCTTTGGCACTGCAGTTGCCCTCAAACTGCTTGCAGTTGTATTCATTTTAGCACAACAAAGGTTTTCATAATACGGGAGGCCAAGTCTATGATACTGCCTCAAAGAGACCCTATTGTTTAGATGCATCATCTTCTCTCATTTGATCCATAGAGCATAGGCAAAGACATCAACCTCAGGCCTTAGAGAAAAGTGGAAATGTTATTATGACAACCATCCATGAGTTATCGCTTTTTATGAAGTTAAATACAGTCATGTGTTGCCTAACAGCAGGGATACATTCTGAGAAATGCATTGTTAGGCAATTCCGTTGTGTGAACATCATAGTGTACTTACACAAACCTAGGTGGCACAGCCCACAACATACCCAGGCTATATGGTAAACCTGTACAGCATGTTGCTGTACTGAATATTGTAGGCAGTTGTAACACAATGGTATTTGTGTATCTAGACATAGAAAAGATACAGTAAGAATATGGTATTACAATCTTACGGGACCACTGTCAGATATGCGGTCACTCTTTGAAAAGTTGTTACGCGGCACATGACTATAAATACCTAGCTGGTTAGCATTTACATTCCTTGCCAGGGAGTTTGAAATTTATAATATAGAAATAACTTTAGGTTTTAGGTAGAGTTAAAGAGGTAAAGCACATGTTGCCACAACCCAGGAAAGTATTTTTAAGAAAGACTGGATTTTCCTACCTTTAGAGATCTAAAAAAAATTTAATATAAAAAATCAGTTTGTGTTGGTGTTTATTACTAGTTCAGATGAGTGCCTGCTGAAGGGCCCCCTTGTCATTTTCATTATAACCCAGTTTCCACTTACTTGACCTCTCAGTCATAAATGTGTAATGATTTATGAATTAGCACAGTAAGTTGACACTAGAAACTGCCCATTTCTGTATTACACTATCAAATAGGAAGCATTGGAAAGATGGGGGAAAAAGTCTTATTTTAAAATGGCTTAGAAAGTTTTCAGATTACTTTGAAAATTCTAAATTTCTTTGTTTCTAAAACTTGAAAATATGTAGATGGACTCATGCATTAAGATTGTTTTCAAAGCTTTCTTCACATTTTTAAAGTGTAATTTTCCTTTTAATATACATATTTATTTTCTTTAAAGCAGCTATATCCCAACCCATGACTTTGGAGATATACCTGTAAAACCAATATAACAGCAGGGTTATTGAAGCAGCTCTCTCAAATGTTGCTTCAGATGTGCAAGTTGCAAATTTTATTGTATTTGTAGAATACAATTTTTGTTTTAAACTGTATTTCAATCTATTTCTCCAAGATGCTTTTCATATAGAGTAAAATATCCCAGGATAACTGCTTCTGTGTCAGTTGCATTTGACGCATAACTGCACAAATGAACAGTGTGTACTCTTGGTTGTGCGTTAACTTACATGTATAATTTTTGGCATCTGTGTTCACAAATGCATGTGTTAGCAAATCACCTTTATTTATAAGTGACAATATTTGAAGTTAATGATATAAAGAAACCTGCATTTGTAGTCCAGCATTTTCATTTTGGTCCATAACACAATGTATGGAAATGTGAAAGACAATTTTGTACATTTGTTTGTTACTAACTCAGATCATTAAAATGAAAACAATTTTTTTAAACAAGAAAATCAAAATGTTTGAGGGTTTTTTTGTTGTTTGTTTTTTTAAGAATTGAAAACAGGTATCATATAGCCAAAATCATCATCATGTTACAGATTCCTCATACAAACTAAACAGTTATTAGTTACAAATGGTATAGGGCCCACCCATTATTTTCTCAGATTATTTTAAGTTAGTATTTGATGAACTTTGCATCTTTAGCTAACAATAGCAGACCATATTTAAGAGTTTCTGTTTTAAGATATAACTTTTAGTCCTTTTCCACCTATAAAGAGTTAAAAATCTGCCGGGCACAGTGGCTCACACCTGTAATTCCAGCACTTAGGGAGGCCAAGGAGATCGAGACTGTTCTGGCCAACATGGTGAAACCCCATCTTTACTAAAAATACAAAAATTAGCTGGGCGTGGTGGCGCGTGCCTGTAATCCCAGCTACGCAGGAGGCTGAGGCAGGAGAATCATTTGAACCAGGGAGTCAGAGGTTGCAGTAAGCCAAGATCGCGCCACTACACTCCTGCCTGGTGACAGAGCAAGATTCCATCAAAAAAAAAAAAAAAAGGTATCAATCCATTGATGTATAAATCTGTTAACTTATATCTTTCTAGTTTTATCTGAAAATAGTCCATAACTAGAAGTAATTGATAATATCAAGCTATTTCTGTCATCTCTGTTGAGTAAGTTAAAAAAACAAAAACGTGTCCTGACTGGACTAGTGAGTTGATTTTCTGAATTAGATTCTGCCTTAATCTTCATATAATATTTTTAGCATATTAAGTATTTCAAGTGAAGATACTGTCAATGTGCTTGCTATCTTGTAGTTTGGATTGTAAATGCAGTGAATCTTCATGCCTTTATACAGTTAGAAAATGAATATTTAATGTAACAAGTGATCTGTATCAAATATTTATCATCTCAGTAAAGTCTGTGAAAAAAATTTTTTTTTACTTCTGTAACATCTGTTTTATTCTCCATTGGTTGTTGAAATTGCTGTTCATTTTAGTACTTTCCACAAAATACTTTAGAAAATAGTCATTATTCGAGTGCTCTATATAAACCTGAATGACAGCACATATACTACACTGCTCTGTTAATTTTTTGTTACTGTTTTTTTGTTTTGTTTTGTTTTGTTTTTGTGACAGAGCCTTGCTCTGTTGCCCAGTCTGGAGTGCAGTGGCACCATCTCAGCTCACTGCAGCCTCAGCCTCTCAAGTAGCTGGGATTATAGGTATGAGCCACCACGCCTGGCTAATTTTTGTATTTTTGGTAGAGACAGGGTTTCATCATGCTGCCCAGGCTGGTCTCAAACTTCTGGCTTCAAGTGATCCCCTTGCCTCAACCTCCCAAAGTGCTGGGATTACAGGCGTGAATCATTGCGCCCGGCCTGCTGTCTGGTTTTGTTTTACCGTACTTTGTCTCAGACACACTCTATAAACTCAACCTGAACCTTCTCTAGGAAGAAGTGAAAAAGGTTACTTCTACTCTTTGGTTTTCCAAATAGAAATATTTTTTTACTCGAAAAATAGTAAAGCTACTCATGGCTTGTTTTTTAAAAACTCAAAACAATATGGAAAAGTGTAAAGAAAGAGATATAAACTACTCTCCACTGAGCCTTTTTTTAAGGTGGTGTGGGGTCTCCCTCTCTTACCCAGGCTGGAGTTCAGTGGTGCGATCACTGCTCACTGCAGCTTCCACCTCCTGGGCTCAAGGGATCCTCCCACCTCAGACTCAAGTAGCTGGGACTACAGGCATGCACCACCACGCCGTGCTAATTTTTGTAGTTTTTGTAGAGATGCGGCTTCACCATGTTGCCTAGGCTGGTCTGAAACTCCTGGACTCCAGTGATCCACATACCTGGGCCTCCAAAGTGCTGGGATTACAGGCATGAGCCACTGCACCTGGCCATACTATGTCTTGATACTGGCCTAAAACATGCTTTCAGTTCAATATGGGATGGGTTACAAGATTTGGTACTATGGGTTGTTCCTTTTCTGTGGCATAGCTTTAAGTGAATTCCTAAATTTGGCATACCAATGTGTAAATTAAAAAGCACGTTCTGAAGTGAAGTCAAAAATGATCTGGGTTATTGATCATTTTAGGTTATGTATATATCTCTTCTTTAGGTAGGATGAATAATTTAGAGCTGACTGGTTTCAAATTAAAGGAAGATACCATTACCAATTGGTCTATTGTTAAACCTTATCTATTTTATGATGTTAATCAGGAGTCAAGATATTGCTTTACAAAAATATTGTGTCTTGCGTATAATTTACCTGTGGGTAAAGTTTACTATTTTCACCTAAAGTATAGATTTTCTTTTAATTTTACTCCTTAAAGTATTTAGAATAAGGCAACAACAAAAATAATTTAAGACATAGATTAAAAAATAAAGGGCATAGTAGAAAAGCTTTTCTAAAACCACATCCAGGAATACCTTTCACCTGCCTGCCTTCCCACCCATGGTGGCCCAGGCCTGAGGGCATCTAAATTCCCTAAAGTATATGGTTTTTTCCTTGCCTCCAGTCCTTCCTGTTCCTCCTGTTGAATTAGTCTTCTTCACGTCTCAGTCTTCAGATTTCACTTTAACTTCACTTCTACTGAACCAGATTAGGTTTTTTTGTTTGTTTGTTCCCTTGTTTTGAGATAGGGTCTCAGCTCTGTCACCCAGGCTGGAGGGTAGTGGCACCATCACAGCTCACTGCAGCCTTGAACTCCTGGGCTCAAGCAATCCTGCCTTAGCTTCCTGAGTAGCTGGGATTACAAGCACACACCACTGCACCCAGCTAATTTACAAATTTTTTTTAGAGACGGAGTCTCTCTTTGTTGCCCAGGCTGGTCTCCAACCCCTGGCTTTAAGAGATCTTCCTGCCTTGGCCTCCCAAAGTGCTAGGATTATACTTGTGAACCACTGTTCCCGGCCCAGATTAGGGTTTAATCCAATGGACCAGATCAAGTGCCCTTGGTTCTTCCAGCAAGAGCATGTTTGATGCTTTGTTGTGGTTGTGTGACTGCTGGACTTTCTTTGCTGCTGGCTCCTATCCTCTGATAATAGGATTTACGAGTTTTGCTCACTACTGCATCCCCATCATCTCATGCACTGTCTGGAACATAGTATATTTTCATTAAACATTTGGCAAATAATTGGACATATGAAAAAAGTCACAGGGAATATTAAAAAGGTTAAAAACAGGAAAGTATTCATTGGATTTTGTAATAAAGACACAACTTTAGGAGAATTGCAACTTCAGAAGAAAATGACTACACCAACAAAAATTGCTGATATTTTATGAAAGACTGAAATGCAGTAGCTATCATTTTTTACATTTTACCCTCATATGCAGAAAGAGCTCAGGGACCGGGACATACATTCCTCTATCTGGGGCTTGAGATTCTCCAATAGAATAACTGGGGAAGAAAGTACTGTCAAAAAAATTTTTTTTAGCCTGAGGTGGTGTCACACTCAGGAAGCTGAGGCAGGAGGATTGCTTGAGCCCAAGTTCAAGGTTGCAGTGAGCTATGATTCACCACTGCACTCAAGCTGGGCAACACTGTCTTGAAGAAACAAAGTTTCTGTGAGATGCACTCATGAACTAAACACTCTGGTAGGAGGAGTTCATCTACTTGAGGGTAAGGGAAGACTTCGTGGAAACAATAATGATTAGCTGAACCTCAGCGGTTAGGAAGACTTAACAGAGCTGGCTGACGAAGAAGGCATAATGCTTAGTTTGTTTTCAGGAGAATGGTTTCTGCTCCAGTTTTGCCACTAAACTGGCTCGATCCTCAGGCATGCCACGCGAAACCTAATCTGAATCCGTTTTCTCATCCTGAAAGTGAAGTAAGAAACAGTCTTTTAAAGCTATCAGTATTCTTTGATTCTAGATAGACTGGAATGTTGACAGAAATGCAAAGAGGCTCAGCAGCACCAGAAGATCAGAGCAGCAGAATAGTAAGAATGGAAAGGTCTTACTACATTTTTCACTATCTTACAAGATTTATTTCAAAACCATTAAAAGCTATTTTACACATACACACACACCTTAGCCATCTAGTTCATCTTGTGACACTACTGTAAAATTAATTAGAAACATAGTGTCGCCAGTCAATTTTGAAATGCTTAGGGTCTGTATGCACATAGTCTTCATTTTTATATCTCCAACAGCACAAAGTATTTCACTCCATAGGTACTTAATAGGTATGTGTAACATAGATGGGTGAATATATAAATGAGAGTTTACTTGGAATCAGTTTAAAGTGTTCAAGCTGGCCTCTTAAAATAGGTCAAAATACCCTGTTGTCAGTGGTACATTCCCTGCTTTCCTTTTCTTCTTCTTTTTTTTTTTTTTTTTTTCCCCAGAGGGAGTCTCGCTCTGTCGCCAGGCCGGAGTGCAGTGGCACAATCTCGGCTCACTGCAATCTCCGCCTCCTGGGTTCAAGTGATTCTCCTGTCTCAGCCTTCAGAGTAGCTAGGATTACAGGCGCCTGCCACCACCCCCGGCTAATTTTTGTATTTTTAGTAGAGACAGGGTTTCACCATGTTGGCCAGGATGGTCTCGATCTCTTGACCTCGTGATCTGCCCGCCTTGGCCTCCCAAAGTGCTGGGATTATAGGCGTAAGCCAATAGCCAGCCTCCCTTTCTGTCTTTAAGAGAAAGCACCTCTCTTACAGTACCAATTATTTTCATATCACTCTCTAAGTCTCCTCACTCTGCTTACTTCACAACATACCAGAGTCCATTCTCCTAATTTGTATTTTGAATTTCTATTTAATCCATGGAAGTGAATGGGCTATCATCAGAGAGCAGGTATCTTGAAGCAGTGAAGCAACAGAATTCAAAACACTAGCAACAGGCTAACAGAAAGAACCTGGCTTTCGAATGAAGTTTTAAAATTAACCTTGTTTACTTAGACTTTATCAATGACTTAAGAACCATTTGTGGGTCACTTAGTAGATCTTTATAATGTCAGTCCTCCATTGAGTTTATTATAAGATAATATTTGACTTAAGTAGAAGTCAGGAAGTTAGGGTTTTTCATAGTCGACACTAACGTGAATGCATTAACATCATCACAGGAGTTTGCAAACAATCCACTATCAAAAAGATTACACATTAAAGCACCTTTTAAAGGCACTACAAAACAAAAACTTGCTTTAACTGTGCCCGTACTGTTCATGAACAAATATTCTGCCATCCAAATGAGAAATATAAGTCCGCCAGCATGGTGGCTCATACCTGTAATCCCGGCACTTTGGGAGGCCAAGGTGGATAGATTGCTTGAGCCCAGGAGTTCAAGACCAGTCTGGTAACAGGGCAAGACCTTGTCTCTACTAAAAATTTTAAAAATTAGCTGGGTGTGATGGTGCTATTTGGGAGGCTAAGGCAAGAGGATCACTTGAGTCCGAGACATTAGGGCTGCAGTGAGCTATGATCATGCCACTGCACTCCAGCCTGAATGAGCGAGACCCTGTCTCAAAAAAAAAAAAAAAAAAAAAAAAGAAAAGCCATCGCTGTGACTGCTATAGCTGAGAGCCTCACTATTTTTGTCTCCTCAGGCCATAGACTGGGTGGCTTAAACAACAGAAATTTATTTTCTCATAATTCTGGAGCCTAAAAATCCCAAATCAAGGCTGGCAGAGTCAGTTGCTGGCAAACAGCCCTCACATGGCAGAGAGATGGCAAGTCCTCTGGTGTATCTTCTTATAAGGGAACTATTCCCATAATAGATCCCCATCCTCATGACCTCAACAAACTCTAATTACCTCTCAAAAGTATCTCTAAATACTATCACATTGGGGCTGGACAGGGTTGCTCACACCTGTAATCCCAGCACTTTGGGAGGCTGAGGCAGGAGGATCACTTGAGGTCAGAAGTTAAGAGACCAACCTGACCAACATAGTGAAACCCTATCTCTACTAAAAATACAAAAATCAGCTGGGCGTGGTGGCGGGCACCTGTAGTCCCAGGTACTTGAGAGGCTGAGAGGCAAGAGAATCACTTGAACCCAAGAGGCAGAGGTTGTAGTCAGCCGAGATGGCACCACTGCATACCAGCCTGGGCAACACAGCAAGACTCAGTCTCTAAATAAATAAATAAATAAATACTATCACACTGGGGGTTAGGGCTTCAATATAAGAATAGCAGGAGTACACAAACATGCAGTCCATAACAACCACTGACAAGTGTCAGCTACAGCACAGAAAAGGTGAAAGCCTTGCAGACAGTCATCACTGATTGGCTTAAAATTCTCTCTAGTCTATCCAGAAGCAAGAACATCATTTATTTATACTCTTCTCTTCTGCTGTAGGATTTTCAGATGTTCACAGATAACTTTTAGCACAGACAATAAAGACCAGTAGTAGAGACTTTGCCACTGAGCAATATTCTTTGAACTTCACAAAGGGAATTGTATTCTGTCAGTTCCTAAATAAATCTTACCTTTTCCTATCTCTCTCCTCTGTCTTCTTTTTGGTCCAAACCACCATCATCTCATGCCAGGACTACTATAATAATCTCTGAACTGCTGCCTCCCTCTTCCCAACTGCTTTCCTTCAGTCCATTCTCAACAAAGCAGTCTGATTTTCAAACAACTCTGATCATGTGAGTCCCACTGGAAATCCATCAATGCTACCTATTGTTGTTAGGATAAAGGCCAAAACGCTAATGGAAACTTCTACTTTGAACCATCATGGACTAACAGGGCCAGATATATCTTTCTGCTTCATTTAAAAGTGAGGACAAAAGAAGTGAAAATTGTTTTCAAACATTGAACAATGTGCAGCACAGGACAGTAATCTTAAGGGAAACAAATCAGTAGTAAGAAAACAACTCAATTCTTAAAAGGACAAAGGATCTAAGTAAACATTTCTCTGAAGACATACAAATGACCAGCAGGTATATAGAAAAATGATCAGCATTGGTCAGGTGTGGTGGCTCATGCCTGTAATTCCAGCACTTTGAGAAGCTGAGGTGGGTGGATCACCTGAGGTCAGGAGTTCAAGACCAGCCTGGCTAACATGGTGAAACCCTGTCTCTACTAAAAACACAAAATTAGCTGGGCTTGGTGGCCCACACATGTAATCCCAGCTACTCGGAAGGCTGAGGCAGGAGAATCACTTGAACCCGGGAGGCGGAGGTGGCAGTAAGCCTAGATCATGCTATTGCACTCCAGCCTGGGCAAAAAAAGCGAAACTCTGTCTTAAAAACAAAAAAAAAAACAAAGAAAAAAAAAAGGGAACCCTCATACACTTGGTAAGAATATAAATTAGTACAGCAATTATGGAAAACAATATGGAGGTTTTTCAAAAAATTAAAAATGCAGGCCGGGCGCAGTAGCACACACCTGTAATCCCAGCACTTTGGGAGGCCAAGGCAGGTGGATCACTTGAGGTCAGGAGTTCAAGACTAGCCTGGCCAACATGGTGAAACCCCGTCTCTACTAAAAATACAAAAATTAGCCAGGTGTGGTGGTGTGCACCTGTATTCCCAGCTTCTCAGGAGGCTGAGGCATGAGAATCGCTTGAACCCGGATGGCAGAGGTTGCAGTGAACTGAGACCACACCATTGCACTCCAGCCTGGGTGACAGAGCGAGACTTGGTCTCAAAAGAAAAAAAAAGGAAAAATACAACTATCATATGACCCAGCAATCCCACTATTGGGATTATATCCAAAGGAAATGAAATCAGTATGTTGAGGAGTTATCTGCATTCCTATGTTCATTGCAGCATTATTCACAATAGTGAAGATATGGAATCAACTTAGGTGTCCATCAACAAATGAATGGATAAGGAAAATGTGGCATATGCACATGGTGGAATGTTATTTACCCTTAAAAAAGGAAGTCTTGTCATTTTTGACAACACAGACAAACCTGGAGGACATTATGTTAAGTAAAATAAGCCAGGCACAGAAAAACAATTACTCCATGATCTCACTAATAAGTGGAATTGGAAAAAGCTAAACTCTTGGATGCAGAGAGTAAAATGGTGGTTGCTAGAGGCTGGGAGTGAAGGGATTGGAGAGATTTTGGTCAGAGGACATAAAATTTCAGTAAAACAGGAGGAATAAGTTCAAGAGATCTATTGTAATCATGGTGACTATAGTTATTAACAATAAATACTTGAAAATAGGCCGGGTACAGTGGCTTAGGCCTGTAATCCCAGCACTTCGAGAGGCTGAGGCGGGCAGATTGCTTGAGTCCAGGGGTTCAAGACCAGCCTGGGCAGCATGGTGAAACCCTGTCTCTACCAAAATGCAAAAAATTAGCTAGGCATGGTGGTGTGTGCCTATAGTCCCAGCTACTTGGGAGGCTGAGGTGGGAGAATCACCTGAGCCCAGGAAGTTGAGGCTACAGTGAGCCACAGTTGTGCCACTGCACTCCAGCACTCCAGCACTCCAGCACTCCAGCACTCCAGCCTGGATAGCCAGAGTGAGACCGTGTCTCAAAAAAAAAGAAAAAGAAAGAAAATTGCTAAGAGTAGATTTTAAGTGTTCTCATCAGGAAAAATGGTATTTGAGACAATGCATATGTTCAATAGCTTGATTTAGCCACAATGTATACATATATCAAAACATCATGTTGTATACCTTAAATATATACAATGTTTACTTTTAAATACAAAAAACTAAAGGCAGAGATTGTCAAATTAGACGTTTTTTTTTTTGTTTTTTTTTTTGAGACAGAGTCTCACTCTGTCGCCCAGGCTGGAGTGCTGTGGCTCACGGCAAACTCTGCCTCCCAAGTTCAAGCGTTTCTCCTGCCTCAGCCTCCTGAGTAGCTGGGATTACAGGCACCTGCCATCATACCTGGCTAACTTTTGTATTTTTAGTAGAGATGGGGTTTCACCATGTTGGCCAGGCTGGTCTCAGGTGATCCATCTGCCTTGGCCTCCCAAAGTTCTGGAATTACAGACATAAGCCCCGTGCCCAGCCTTTGTCAAATTAGATTTTTAAAAAACTTCGTGCAGCCTACAAGAAACCTACTTTACTAAGAAGATATAAATACTTAAAAGAGATGAAAAAAATATATACTATACATAGTGGGTTGAAGGATGGCCCCCACAAACATATGTCCACATCCTAATCCCCAGAATTTATAAACGTGACCTTAGTTGGAAATAGGTTTTTTTGCAGATATAATTAAGAATCCTGAAATGAGATCTTCCTCAATTATCCTAGTAAGTGGATCCTAACTCTAATGACAAGTGTCCGCATAAAACAGAGACGAGAAGAAGAAATGCAGAGGAGAAGGTGGCGTGAAGGCACAGGCAGAGACCAGAGTTGTGCAGCCACAAGCCAAGAAACACCTGGAGCCACCAGAAACTGGGAGAGGCAAGGAAAGATTCTCCCCTAGAGCCTTTGGAGGGAGTGTGACACTGCGGACACCTTGATTTTAGACCTCTAGCCTCCAGAACTGTAAGAGAAGAAATCTCTGTTGTTTAAGCCACCACATTTGTGATAATGTGTTACATTAATCCTAATCCTACTACCAGGATTAAAGAGAGTCATTTCATAATGATAATGGGGCCAGTGCATCAAGAAAACTTAGTAACAGAGCTCCAAAATTCACGAAGCAAAAACTGATATAAATGAAAGAAGAAAATGGCCGAGCACAGTGGCTCATGCCTGTAATCCCAGCACTTTAGAAGGTTGAGGCGGGCGGATCACCTGAGGTCAGAAGTTTGAGACCAGCCGGACCAACATGGCAAAACCCCATCTCTACTAAAAGTACAAAAATTAGCCAGGCATGGTGGCACACACCTGTAATCCCAGCTACTTGGGAGGCTGAGGCAGGAGAATTGCTTGAACCCGGGAGGCAGTGGTTGCAGTGAGACGAGATCACATCATTGTCCAGCCTGGGCGATAAGAGCGAAACTCCGTCTCAAAATAAATAAATAAATAGAAAGGGGAAAATAACAAACCTACAACTATAGATGGGTATTTCAATATCCCTCTCAATAACTGACAGAACAAGTAGGCAGAATATCATTAAGGATTTAGATGACTTGAATAACACTATCAACTACCTTGACCTAATTGATGTTTATAATATGCTATGCCCAACAACAGCAGAAGACATTCTTTTCAAGTACACACAGAATGTTTTACCAATATGGATCATATTCTGGGTCATAAAACAAAATTTAATAAATTTTAGTGGATTCAAATCATGCAAGACTATGTTCAGTCTCTGACCACAGTAAAATTAAATTATATTATACAATACCAGAAAACTATGCCTGGGTGTGGTAGCTCACCTCTGTAATCAGAGCACTTTGGGAGGCCGAGGTGGGCGGATCACTTGAGATCAGAAGTTTGAGACCAGCCTGGCCAACATAGAGAAACCCTATCTCTACTAAAAATACAAAAACTAGCCGAACATGGTAGCACGCGCCTGTAATCCCAGCTACTCAGGGGGCTGAGGCACAAAAATCACTTGAACTCGGGAGGTGGAGGTTGCAGTGAGCTGAGATCATGCCACTGCACTGCCGCCTGGACCACAGAGTGAGATTGTTTCAAAAAACAAAAAAAGACAAATAGCTGGAAAATCCCCCAAATACTAGTAAATTAAACAAATTAACCTCTGATCAAAGAAGAAAATAATAAAAGAAAGTAGAAAACATTTCAACTGTATTTAAATGAAAAGATAACGTCAAACTGTGTCAAATGTAGCTAGAGCAGTGCTTATGGGGACATTTATACTATTTAAACCACATTAGAAAGTATAAATTTTATGCCAGTAAATTTGACAATTTGAATGAAATTGATAAATCCCTTGAACAGAAATTATCAAAGCTCATTCAAGAAAAATAAACCATGTGATCTTTTACCCTGCAATCTCCCTGAAATTTCTTCTTAGTTGTAATAGTTTTTTAAGGGTTTGTTTTGTTCTGTTTGAGACAGAGTCTTACTCTCTTGCCCAGGCTGGAGTACAGTGGTGTGATCTTGGCTCACTGCAACATCCGCCCCCTGGGTTCAAGCGATTCTCCTGCCTCAGCCTCCCGAGCAGCTGGGACTACAAGTGCGCACCATCATGCCCAGCTAATTTTTGTATTTTTAGTAGAGACGGGGTCTCATCATGTTGGCCAGGCTGGTCTCAAACTCCTGACCTCAAGTGATCCACCTGCCTCAGCCTCCCAAAGTGCTGAGATTACAGGCATAAGCCACCACTCCTGGTCAAGATTTCTTAGGATATTATATATTAGATCATGTCATTGGAAATACAAATAGGTTTACTTCTTCCTTTCCAATCTGTGTGCCTTTTACTTTATCTTCTTGTCTAATCACCTAGCTAGAACATCCAGGACAGTGGTAAAGTGGTGAAGGCAGATACCCTTGCCTTGTTTCTGATCTTAGGTGGAAAGCATCCAGTCTTTCACCATTAGGTATGACATTATGTTTTGGGCTTTTTGTAGATGCCCTTTATCAGGTTGAGGAAGTTCCCTTCTTTTTTTTTTTTCTGAGACAGTGTCTCACTTTGTCACCCAGGCTGAGTGCAGGGGTGTGATCACAGCTGACTGTAACCTCAACCTCCCTGGCTCAAGCAGTTCTCCCACCTCAGCCCCATGAGTAGCTGGGACCACAGGTGTATGTCACCACACCCAGCAAATTTTTTTTTTGTTGTTAGATTTTTATTAGATATATTAACTGGCTTTTCGCATTTTGTCAAATGCAAAACCCGCAATTACTTTTGTACCAGCATAATACTTGCAGAGACAGGGGTCTCCCTATGTTGCCCAGTCTGGCTTCAAACTCCTGAGATGAAGTGATCCTCCCACCTCGGTCTCCCAAAGTGTTGGGATTACAGGCGTGAACTACCTGTCCCCCTTCTATTTCTAATTTGTTGAGTGTTTTTTTTATTACAAAAGTATTGGATTTTGTCAAATGCTTTTTCTGCATCTATTGGGATGATAGTGTGATTTTTGTTTTTTATCTTATTGATATATTAATTGGTTTTTGCTTTTGTTTTTGTTTAGAGACAGGGTCTTGCTCTGTCACCCAGGCTGGAGTGCAGTGGTGCAGTCATAGCTCACTGCAACCTCCAACTCCTGGGCTCAAGTGATCCTCTCGTCTTGCCCTCCCAAAGTGTTGGGATTATAGGCATGAGCCACTACACCTGGCCTATTAATTGTTTTTTTAATGTTAAATCAACCTTGCATTTTCTGGGATATCATAACGTATAATTTTTTCATGTTGTTGGATTCAGTTTGCTATTATGTTTTTAGAATTTTTGCATTCATATTCCTAAGAGATATTAGTCTGTATTTTTTTTTCTTGTGACATCTTTGTCTAGTTTTGCTATCAGAGTAAACTGCCTTCATAAAAAAAGAGTTTGGAAGTATTCCTTTGTCTTCTATCTTTTGGAAGAAATTTGTGAGGAACTGGTATTAATTTTCCTTTAAATGTTTGGTATAATTCAGCAGTGAAGCCCTCTGGGCCTGGACTTGTCTTTGTAAGTAGTCTTTTCATTACTAATTCAATATATTTGCTTGTTGTAGGTCTATGCAGATTTATTGAATATTTATGTATATTCAGTCTATTCTTCTTAAGTCAGTTTCCATAATTTGTGACTTTCTAAAAATTTGTCCATTTCATCTGCATTGTTTGCTAGGGCTGCCATAACAAAATATCACAGCCTGGGTATTCCAAGGAACCAGCTTTTAGATTCACTGATTTTCTCCATTGCTTTTCTATTCTGTTATGTTTCATTAATTTCCAATCTATTACTTCCTTCTCTTTGCTTGTTATTGATTTAATTTCCTGCTCTTTTTTTTTTTTTTTTTTTTTTTTTTTTTGAGACAGGGTCTGGCTCTGTTGCCCAGGCTAGAGTGCAGTGGCACGATCTCAGCTAACTGCAACCTCCCACCTCAGCCTCCTAAGTACCTGGGATTACAGGCATATGCCACCATACTTGGCTTATTTTTGTATTTTTTATATAGATGGGGTTTTGCCATGTTGCCCAGGCTGGTCTCAAACTGGAGCTCAAGTGATCTGTCCACATTGACCTCCCAAAGTGCTAGAATTGTAAGTGTGAGCCACCACACCCAGTCTTTGCTGTTCTTTTTCATGTGTCTTAGGGTAGAAGATTTGAGATTTTGTTTTGTTTTTTTTTAAGAGATGAGGTTTTCCTCTGTCTTCCAGGCTGGGTTACAGTGGTTCGATCATAGCTCACTGCAGCCTCAAAATCCCTGGCTCGAGTGATACTTCCAACTCAGCCTCCCAAGTAGCTAAGACTACAGGTGTGTGTCACCACGCCCAGGGAGTTTTGTTTTTTTTTTTTTTTTTTTTTTTTGAGACAGAGTCTCACTCTATTGCCCAGGCCGGAGTGCAGTGCTACAATCTTGGCTCACTGCAACTTCAGCATCCCAGGTTCAAGCGATTCTTGTGCCTCAGCCTCCCAAGTAGCTGGAATTACAGGTTTGTGCCACCATGAGCAGCTAATTTTTGTATTTTTAGTAGAGACAAGGTTTTGCCATGTTGGCCAGGCTGGTCTTGAGATCCCGGCCTCAACAGATCTGCCTACCTTGGCGTCCCAAATTGCTAGGATTATAGTCGTGAGCCACAGCGCCTGGCCCCAGTGACTTTTTTCTATAGAGACAGGGTCTTGCTATGTTGCCCAGGTTGGTCTTGAATTCTTGGCCTCAAGTGATCCTCTTGCCTTGGCTTCCCAGAGTGCTGGGATTACAAGTGTGAGCCACTGTGCCTGACTTGAGATCTTTTTTAGTATAGGTATTTAATACTATATTATAACTTTTCCTCTAAGCACTGCTTTACCAACATCCCAAAAGTTTGGGTGTGTTCATTTTTCATTTTCATTTTCTCGGAGTATTTTCTGACTTTCCTTTTCATTTCCTCTTGGATCCATAGGTTATTTAGGAGTTTGTTGTTTAATTTTCACATTTCACATATTTATGAGCGTACCAAGTATTTTCCTGCTATACATTTCTAATTGTATTCCATTTTGGTCACAGAACGTGCTTTAAATTACTTCTCTCCATTTAAATGCATTCAGGTTTCTTTTATGGCCTAGAATATCCTGAAGAACCATGTGGACTTGATAAGACATATATTCTATTGTTGGACAGAGTGTTCTATAAACATCTATTAGGATAGTTGGATATAGTATTGTCCAACTCTATGTACTTATAGATATTCTGTCTAGTTGTTCTATCCATTATTGAAAGTGGGAGCAATGAGCTATGATCATGCCACTGCACTCTAGCCTGGGCAATGCAGCAAGACCCTGTCTCTTGAAAAAAAAAAAAAAGAAAGTGGGTATTGAAGTTTCCAACTAATGTTGTTGAACTGTCTATTTTTTCTTTTATTTTTGTCAGGTTTTTTTTTCTTTCTTTTTGAGACAGAGTTTTGCTCTTGTTGCCCAGGCTGGAATGCAATGGCGCAATCTCAGCTCACTGCAACCTCCACCTCCCAGGTGCAAGTGATTCTCCTGCCTCAGCCTCCCGAGTAGCTGGGATTACAGGCACATACCACCACACCTGGCCAATTTCTTTCTTTTTTTTTTTTTTTTTTTTGAGAGACAGGATTTCACTATGTTGCCCAGTCTGATCTGGAACTCCTGACGTCAAGCAATCCTCCTGCCTTGGCCTCCCAAAGCACTGGGATTACAGCCATGAGCCACCATGCCCAGCTGACATTTTTTGGATTTAAAGTCTATTTTTTCTTATAGCAATATAGCTACTCCAGCTTTCTGGTAGTTGCTGTTTCTATATTTGTCCATCTTTTTACTTTTAATACATTTATATATATATATATATATATTTTTTTTTTTTTTTTTTTTTTTTTTTGAGACGGAGTCTCGCTCTGTCGCCCAGGCTGGAGTGCAGTGGCCTGATCTCAGCTCACTGCAAGCTCCGCCTCCCGGGTTCACGCCATTCTCCTGCCTCAGCCTCCCGAGTAGCTGGGACTATAGGCGCCCGCCACCTCGCCCGGCTAGTTTTTTTGTAGTTTTAGTAGAGACGGGGTTTCACTGTGTTCACCAGGATGGTCTCGATCTCCTGACCTCGTGATCCACCCGTCTCGGCCTCCCAAAGTGCTGGGATTACAGGCTTGAGCCACCGCGCCCGGCCTACATTTATATTTTTAATCTGTCTCTAGTAGACAGAATATAGTTTGATCATATTTTTTATTCAGTTTGACCACCTCTATCTTTTTTTGGAATGTTGAATCCATTCACATTTAATGGTATTATTGATATATTTGCTTCTTCCTTTTTTTTGTTTTCCCTAAATCTCATGTCTTTTTTCCTTTATTCCTTGTTATTTTCTTTTACCTTAAGTAAATATTTTCTAATGTAGCATGTAAATTTCTTTCATTATTTTTTCACTATAGTTTTTGTGTTTAGTGATTCCACTAGAGTTTGCCATAATCAGTTTCAGATTTATACAAGCTTTATTCTAGTGATATACAGAAATGTTACTGTTATATAGCTCTACTCATTTTCCCCACTTTTGTAATATTACTGTCACATATATGTTACATCTCAATGTAACAAACCAACAATACATTATTATAATTATTACTTTACCATCTGTAGTCATTTCCTTAGCCCAGTGCAGCTTTGTTCACACATATCTCCTTTTGCTATTAATGGCAAATATAATTCATATATATTACATTTCTGTATGTTATAGGCCCAAGAATACATTATATACATATTACACAATTGCTGTTTAAATCATTTAACAGAAGAAAGGGAAATATGCATTTATACTGTCTTTTTAAATTATATAATTACTTTTACTGGTACTGTTTATTTTGGGGTGTGAATTTGAATTATCATCTGAGATCATTTGATGTCAGCCTGAAAAACTTCCTTTAGTATTTCTTGTAAGGCAAGTCTGCCAGCAACAATTTTTCTCAGCTTTTGTTTATGTGAGAAAGTACTTCACCTTCATTTTTGAAAGATGGCTTTTCTAGATATAGAATTCTCAGCTGACTTTTTTTCTTGAGTACTTTGAATATATTATTGTCTCACTACTTTCTGGCCTCAATTGTTTCTGTTGAGCATTCAGCTGTTAATCTTACTGAATTTTTCTTGGAAGTAACAAGTCATTTTTCTCTTGCTGCTTTCAAGATTTTCTCCTCGTCTAAGACTTTCAGCATATTTAATATGATGTATCTGTGGATCTCTTTTTATTTATCCTGCTTGGAGTTAACTGAGCTTCCTAGTTGTGTAAGATTTTTATTTTGGGAAATAAAATTGATTTTATTTTATTAATCATTAATTAATTTGGGACGCTTTCTCCCTTATTTTTTCAAATATGTTTTGTTCCTTTCTATTACATGTATGTTGCTGTGTTTAATAGTATCTGATATTTCTCTAAGGCTTTCTTCATTTTTTAAAATTCTTTTTTCTCTGTTTTTCTTCATGCTGCATAATCACTATTGATCTATCTTCAAGTTCACTTATTCATTCTTCTATCAGCTCAAATGTCGTGGTGAGCCCTCTTGTAAGGTTTTTTTTTTCAGTTATTGTATTTTTCAATTTCAGAATTTCCATTTGGTTCTTTCAAAATAATTTCTATCTCCTTATTAATATCCTTTATTTGAAGAAATACTCTCACTATACCTTCCTTTGCTTCTTTAATCATGGCTTCCTTTAGTTCGATGACTATATTTGAAGTATTCTTCTGATAAATCTGACATTGAGTCATTCTCATAGACAACTTCTGTTGCCAGCTTTTCCTCAAGGCATGAGTCATACTATTCTTTTTGTTGTTGTTGTTTCTGCATTCTTCAAAAGTTTTCATTAGAAATGACGTTTTAGATATTATTGTAACTATATGTATAGTAGCTACATATATATTACTGTAGCCGTATATACGTGTTGTACACATATATATGTTAGAAATATGTATCTACGTGTGTGTGTGTATGCATATATATGTTATAACCCTGGGTACTGTCATTCCTACTGGATTATTTGTTTATCACTGGCTGGGTTATTTCAGTGCAGTCCTCTCTGCCCTTCCCTCCAGTATTGAGCCTCTGGAGCAGCTCCTCAGGGAAGTGCAGTTTTGGGTATGTCCACAGTCACTGTACGATGACAGCTGCTTCGGCAGGTCTCTCTGCCTCTCTTCCACTGACTACATCTGGGTGTTAACTCCACTAATTACTGTGTAATTGCTCTATCAATTTCAACAATGGGTTGGGGCATAAACTGTTCTATAAATTAATCCAATCAAGGCTCATTTGAAGAAATAGTTTCTGAGGAATACTTTCAATGCTTGATATTTGTTCTGACCCTAAGAGGGCTTCTCCCAGCTCTCTTCTTGTTCTCATCTAAAAACTAGGCAGTCCACAGTTTAGCCTGTATCTTAAATCTCTTTCCAATTGCCTTTCACCACAACCTGCACTGTTCTCATGAATGCCCTAGCCTTGATCTTCTCCATGCTCTGTTGCAAATGAAGACAGTTCCATTCTGAAAAGATTGGTAATCATCATTCTTATGAGCTGCCTGAGCCCAGGCTCTGGAATCAGGTATGGGGATCATAGCAAACTTCTCACTGAGTGACATCCCTCCTCTAGGGGCTAGGTGCTAGTTGAAGGGAGGAGGAAGTAGCAAGGGTCCTCTAAGTTTTCCTCTCCTGTCATGGAACCACTGCTTTACAAGCCAGAGCAAAGATGATGAGGGAACCCAATATTTGCAATATGTACACTCAAGAGTAGAGCCTCTGTTACATGAGTGGGAGCTCAGCAGAAGAAGGGAGTGCCTACCTCTCAACCCTGCTTACCTAGGACTTTGCCTCACAACAGGTAGTTGGAGGCTGAATGAGAAATGTTGATAATCTGCTCTTCCCAGGAATAAAGTTATCCCAGTAGGAGCTTGTGGGGCAATGAGTCCTGTGTTCTTGGATGCAGCAGTCTGGAGTAGAATCCCTGCCTTGCTGAGCTGGGAGGAGGGGGAAAGGAGTAGTCTAGTTCAATACAAACTCTCACCTTTCTCACCCAATTTTCGGACATTTTCTTTTCTTTTTCTTTGCAAGACAGGGTCTCACTCCGCCGCCCAGCCTGAAGTGCAGTGGTGTGATCACAGCTTACTGCAGCCTCAACTTCCTGGGCTCAAGTGATCCTCCCAACTCAGTCCCACAAATAGCTGGGACTACAGGCATACACCACCACGCCTGGCTAACTTTTTATTTTTTTATTTTTTGTAGAGACAAGGTCTCCCTGTGTTGCCCGGGCTGGTGTTAAACTCCTGGGCTCAAGCGATTCTCAGCGTCCCAAAGTCCTGGGATTATAGGCATGAGCCACCATGCCTGGCCCAGACATTTTCTTGAATAGATGTTTCTTTACTTGTTGTTTGTCCTTAGGACTATCTCCAGAAGCTTTAAGTAGTTGTCATTTAGAAATAATTTTTGGAGCATAGTAGCACATTCTTGTGGTCCCAGCTATTCAGGAGGCTGAGGCAGAAGGATCACGTGAACCCATGAGGTTGAGGCTGCAGTGAGCCACAATTGTGTCACTGCACTCCAGGCTGGGCAACAGAGGAAGACCCTATCTCAAATAAATAAATAATAAAAATAATTTTTGCCAGTTCCACCGAAGAGTGGGCCAGTGGAGCTCCACTCAATGTCATGATGAAACTCAATCTCCAGCTGCTATGGTTTTAAAATGTATGTTATTATGTAAAAAATGAAATGGTCTATATTTTATATAACTGTAAGGGTCTTTGCACCATCTCTGTATGTGATAAAAATAATATCTAATACATATATAATTAAATTAATATAAATAATATAGTTTCTATATGTAATAAAAAGAATAATTAAAATTTATATTATGTTTTTGGTGGCATTATATATAAAATAGCAGAAAATACATTTTTTTCTTTTACTTTTTATTGTCCCTTGGTCCTTCTTTTCAGTTCTATTTTTTTCTTGTTACATGTAGTATTTATAAATATTAAACTTAATAGAAACAGAGTCTGCTTTTATTTTAAATTGGAAAACAGCTGGGCCCAGGGGCTCATGCCTGTAATGCCAACACTTTGGGAGGCCGAGGCAGGTGGATCACCTTTGGTCAGGAGTTCAAGATCAGTCTGGAAAACATGGAGAAACCCTGTCTCTATTAAAAATACAAAACTTATCCGGGCATGGTGGTGCGCACACTGGTAATCCCAGCTACTCGGAAGCTGAGACATGAGGATCACTTTGACCCAGGAGGCGGAGGTTGCAGTGAGCTGAGATCACACCACTGCACTCCAGCCTGGGCAACAGAGCAAGACTTTGTCTCAAAAAAAAAAAAAAAAAAAATCAGAAAACAACAGAACCTCCTTACTTTGATTGGAAATTAAGCATTAGTTGGCATGATTAGGTTTTTATTTTACATTGAGACTATAGAAAACTGATTTACTAACTACATTGCATCCACTTCTTTAAAAAAAGATTGTCATTGGGTTGAAAACTGCCTGTTCTGAACTTTGCAGTCACAAGTTGACAACCCACCCACTGTTTATATAGTTATATATGCTATTAATGTTTATGCCCTAAGTGCTGTGTATATGTGTTTATTTAAGAAAGTAGATGATTAGCTAAGTCAGTGCAATTTACTATTTCTTCATTGTCTATAAACACATTAGCTCTCAAATTAGTCATAACAATTTTATTTTTTTGCTAACTGGAAAGTATATTTATAACTCATTACCTAGTGTATCAAGTACCCACTATGTATGAGGTGCTTTGCTTTTGAGATGCAGCAATAAAAACCAAGATGAAGATATGCCAAGATGGATTATTAACTGGCAGTGGAAATGTAAATTATTTATTCTGGATACTAAGGCCGTCTTTTCCTCCAGGTAAAAGAGGCCACCATCCTGGGCCCTCTTAGTAACTGGGGATCTAAGATACAACAGAAAGAAGCACTTACTAGGTGCTAAACAATTAGTCTGATAAACATACCTTGATAATTATAATATATAATGTGTAATTATAATTACATAATGTAATCATATAATTAATTTATTGTTAATAAGTATTAAATAATTAATTATAATAATTAATTATATAATTATATATTATATATAATGTATCATATAATATATAATTTAAATATATACCATATATAATATATATTATATTTTAAATTGTATATTACATATTTATATATTAATAATTTATATATAGTTTATTTATATATAGTTATATAAATTTATATAAATATCAATATTTATATATAAATAAATTTTATATAAATTATAATTTATATATATTATATTATTTAAATATAATCTATTTATTATATTATTATATATTATATATAATATATAACATATGATATATAATATATAATAACATAATTAATAGATATTAATTACATATTATATTATATTATATATGATATAAATATATTATATTATATATAAATATATTATATTTAAATTATATACTATATAGTATATAATATATACAATTATATATAATATATAATGTATATATGCATTATATATTATATAATACATTATATACATATAATTATAATTACACATTATATATTATAATTATCAAGGTATGTTTATATACATTATATATTATAATCTACAACATAATTACATATATAATATATAATGTATATATACATTATATATCAAGCACACAATTATATAATATACAATACATACATTATATATACATTATATATTATATATGATATATAATACATACATCATATATCTATAATATATAATACATACATTATATATACACATTATATTATGCATGCATTATATAATATATACATTATATAAACATTATATAATACATACATTATATAAACATTATATAATATATAATATAATTATATATAAATATAATCTTATTTAACAAAATAAAGAGGATCAAAATTTTGCAAAAAATACGTCCCAAAGTCATCTCTCATCACCGTACTAACCACCTATTTCAAAGTTTTCATTATACGTTGTTATGATACGCTTTTAAGACAAGAGTCTCATAAATTACTGTTTTTTATTAAGACATAATTCATGGCCGGGCGCGGTGGCTCAAGCCTGTAATTCCAGCACTTTGGGAGGCCGAGACGGGCGGATCACGAGGTCAGGAGATCGAGACCATCCTGGCTAACCCGGTGAAACCCCGTCTCTACTAAAAAAAATACAAAAAACTAGCCGGGCGAGATGGTGGGCGCCTGTAGTCCCAGCTACTCGGGAGGCTGAGGCAGGAGAATGGCGTAAACCCGGAAGGCGGAGCTTGCAGTGAGCTGAGATCCGGCCACTGCACTCCAGCCCGGGCGACAGAGCGAGACTCCGTCTCAAAAAAAAAAAAAAAAAAGACATAATTCATATATCATAAAATTCACCTTTAAAGTATACAATTCAGGCCCAGCATGGTGACTCAAGCCTGTAATCTCAGCACTTTGGGAGGCTGAGGTAGGCAGATTGCCTGAGGCCAGGAGTTCCAGATCAGCCTGGGCAACATGGTAAAACTCTGCCTCTACAAAAAATACAAAAATTCGCTGGGCATGGTGGACTGTGCCTGTAGTCTCGTTACTTGGGAAGCTAAGCTAATCGCTTGAGTTCGGGAGGTTGAGCCTGCAATGAGCTGTGATCATGCCACTGCACCCCAGCCTGGGTGACAAAGCGAGATCCTATCTCAAAAAATAAAATAAAATAAAGCATACAATTCAGTTGTTTTTAGCAAGATTATGCAACCATCACCACTATCTAATTCCAGAACGTTTGTATCATCCCCAAAAGAAATCCCATATCCATTAGTAGTTATTACCCATTTCCCTCTCCCTCCAGTCTACTTTCTATCTTTATGGATTTGTCTATTGCAGACATTTCATATAAATGAATGGATAAATGGAATCACATAATACGTGTTGTCTTTTAGGTCTGGTTTCTTTTACTTAATATAATATTTTCAGAATTCACCCATGTTATAGCTGTATCAGTACTTCATTTCTTTCTCTGGCTAAATAATATTCCATTGTATAGATACATCACATTTTGTTTATCCATTCATCAGTTCATGAACATCTGGGTTGCTTCTACCTTTTAGCTATTATAAATAATGCTGCTAAGAACAATTGCGTATCATCAGGTTCTGGTCGACCCACAAGTTCAATTCTCTTGAATATATAACTTGGCCTAGAATTGCTAAGTCATATACTGTGTTTAATTTTTTGAGGAACTGCCAAACTGTTTTCCAAAGTGACTACACTATTTTACATTCCCACCATCAATGTGTGAGGGTTCTTATTTCTCCACATTTGCCCAACAAGCATTATTTCAAAATATATTTTAAGTTAGCTTTTTTTTTGGCCATGCGTGGTGGCTCATGCCTGTAATCCCAGCGCTTTGGGAGGCTGAGGTAGGTGGATCACCTGAGTTCAGGAGTTTGAGATCAGCCTGATCAACATGGTGAAACCTTGTCTCTACTAAAAATATAAAAATTGGCTGGGTATGGTGGTGCGTGCCTGTAACTGCAGCTACTTGGGAGGTTGAGGCAGGAACCTGGTAAGCAGAGGTTGCAGTGAGCCGAGATTGTGCCACTGGACTCCAGCCTGAGTGACACAGTGAGACTCCATCTTAAAAAAAAAAAAAGTTAGGTTTTTGTTTGTTTGTTTTTGAGACAAAGTCTCTCTCTCTGTCCCCCAGCCTGGAGTGCAACGGCATGATCCTGGCTCACTGCAACCTCCACCTCCCAGGTTCAAGTGATTCTCCTGCCTCAGCCTCCTGAGTAGCTGGAATTACAGGCATTAGCCACCAAGTCCGGCTAAATTTTGTATTTTTAGTAGTGACAGCATTTTACCATGTTGGCCAGGCTGGTCTCAAACTCCTGACCTCAAGTGATCTACCCACCTTAGCCTCCCAAAGTGCTGGGATTACAACCACCAGCAATTGCACCCAGACATTAGCTTACTTTTCTAAACACGAGGAGAAATATTAGTTCAATATCCTGTAAATCAGGAGTCCCCAATCCCCAGGCCGTGAACCGGTACCAGTCTGTGGCCTGTTAGCAACCAGGCCACACAGCACAAGGTGAGCGGCTGGCAAGCAAGTGAAACTTCATCTATATTTACAGCCACTCCCCATTGCTCACATTACTGCCTGAGCTCCACCTCCTGTCAGATCAACCACGGCGTTAGAGTCTCATAGGAGCAGAACCCTGTTGTGAACTGCGCATGCAAAGGATCTAGAATTTTATGCTCCTTATGAGAATCTAACTAATGCCTGATGATCTGAGGTGGAATAGTTTCATGCCAAAACCATCACCCCCACTCCTGGTCCGTGGAAAGACTGTCTTCCATGAAACTGGTCCCTGTTGCCAAAAAGGCTGGGGACTGCTGCTGTAAATGATAGTAGGACCCCAGATGAATTTCTATTAAATCATCTGCTAAATACCAGAAGTAATGACCCTATCAAAATTGCAGTCTGTTCAAAATGTAGCAGGACGAGCTGCAGACGAAACCCCTCAGACACCAAGTTAAAGAAGGAAGGGTGGCCGGGCACGGTGGCTCAAGCCTGTAATCCTAGCACTTTGGGAGGCCGAGATGGGCGGATCACGAGGTCAGGAGATCGAGACCATTCTGGCTAACACCCCGGTGAAACCCCGTCTCTACTAAAAAATACAAAAAACTAGCCAGGCGCGGTGGCGGCGCCTGTAGTCCCAGCTACTCGGGAGGCTGAGGCAGGAGAATGGCGTAAACCCGGGAGGTGGAGCTTGCAGTGAGCTGAGATCCGGCCACTGCACCCCAGCCTGGGCGACAGAGCGAGACTCCGTCTCAAAAAAAAGGAAGGAAGGGCTTTATTCAGCCAGGAGGGTCAGCAAGACTCGCACCTCAAAAACCGAGCTCCCCGAGTGAGCAATTCCTGTCCCTTTTAAGGGCTTACAACTCTAAGGGGGTCTGCATGAGAGGGTCGTGATTGATTGAGCAAGCAGTGGGTACGTGACTGGGGGCTGTATGCACCGGTAATCAGAAGGGAACAGAACAGGACAGGGATTTTCACAATGATTTTCCATACAATGTCTGAAATCTATAGATAACACAAGCAGTTAGGTCAGGGATTGATTTTTAACTACCAGGCCCAGGGTGTGGTGCTGCGCTACCTGTCTGTGGATTCCATTTCTGCCTTTTAGTTTTTACTTCTTCTTTCTTTGGAGGAAGAAATTGGGCATAAGACAATATGAGGGGTGGTCTCCTCCCTTAAAAACACATTACAATGCCATAGTAGTTAAAACAGTGTGGTGCTGACATAAAGACAAATGCACAGACCAATGGAACAGGATAGAACGCCAGAAATAATCCTTCATGTATATGGTCAACTGGTTTTTCTTCTGTTCTTTTGCACAAATGATTTTTGACAAGTGTGTCACAACCACACTATATGGAAAGGACAGTGTCTTCAACAAATGGTGCTGATAGAACAATATCCACCCATGAAAGTCTGAAGTTGGAACCTCACCTTACACTATATATTTTATCTCAAAATGGATTAAATACCTAAATATAAGACCTAAATTTATAAAACTCTTAGAAGAAGAAAATATAGGAGGAAAGTTTCATGACATTGTACTTGGCAATGATTTCTTGGATATGACACCAAAGGCACAGGCAATGAAAGTGAAAGTAGATACATGGGACAACATCAAACTTAAAAACTTCTGCATACCAAAGGAAAGAACAAAATGCAAGGCAACCTACAGAATTAAAGAAAATAATTACAAATTATATATCTAATAAAAGGTTAATATCCAGAATACATAAAGAACTCCTGCAACTCAAAAACAAAAAAACAAGTAGCCCATTTAAAAAATGAGCAAAGCACCTGAACACACATTTCTCTGAAAAAAATATATAAATATAAACAAGCATATGGATTAATGCTCATCATCACCAACCATTAAAGAAATGCAATTCAAAATCACAAGATATCACCTCACACCCATTAGGATGGCCACAGGAAGGGAAGGGATGGGACGGGGAGGGGAAGGGAGGGGAGGGAGTGGTGGCTGATGTCTGTAATTCCAGCATTTTGGGAGGTCGACGTGGGAGGATCACTTGAGCCCAAGAATTTGAGACCAGCCTGGGAAACACAGTGAGACTCTATATACTTTTTAAAAATTGTATAAAGATAAAGAAAATAAGTGTTGGTGAGTATGGAAAAACTGGAACACTTGTGCATTGCTGGTGGCAATGTAAAATGATTCAGTCACCATGAAAAACAGTAAGGATATTTCTCAAAAAACTAAACATAGAATTACCTTATGATCCAGCAATCTCACTTCTGGGTATATATCCAACAGATATGAAAACAGGGTCTAGAGATATTTGCATACCCATATTAATTACATTATTCACAATTACAAAAATGCCTAAATGCCCGTTGACAGATGAACAGATAAAGAAAATACAGTATATCTATACAATGGAATATTATTCAGACTTATAAATACAAGGAAATCTTGCCATATATTACAGCCTGGATGAACCTTGAGGACATTATGCTAAGTGAAATCAGCCAGTAACATAAAGATAAATACTGTATGATTCTACTTATAGGAGATATATAGAATAGTCAAAATCATGGAAACAGAATTGTGATTCCTAGAGGTTGGGAGAGGGGAAAAAAGGAGTTGTGGGATAGATACAGACTTTCAGTTTTGCAAGATAAAAAGGTTCTAGAGATCTGCTACACAAGAAAATGAAAAATAGTTAACACTACTGAACTGTATACTTAAAATAGTTAAACAGCCAGCCTGGGCAACATAGGGAGACCCCTGTCTCTACAAAAAAAAAAATAGAAAAAATTAGCCCAGCATGTTGGTACATGCCTGTGGTCTATGCTACTTGAGAGGCTGAGGAGGGGGAATTGCTTGGGCCCAGGAGTTTGAGGCTGCAGTGAGCCATGATCATGCAGTTTCTCTCCAGCCTGGTGACAGAGCGAGCCTTTGTCTCAAAAAAAAAAAAAAAAAAAAATTAAGAGGGTAAAGTCAATACTATGTGTTTTTTACCGAAATTAATGGCCATCAGTTATAAAAGTTCTTGAGTTTGATATATTGATAAATTAAATTCTTTGGAAATTTCCTCTAATTCTTTGACCTTGATTTTAAAAGTGAGGATACCCTCCCTATCCACAGTTGACTGAGCTGGAAATAATAGAAATCATTTTTGATACTTTCCTTCTCTGACCACATCTAATCATCTACCTAGTCCTATACATTTACTGAGTACCATACACATCAATTAATAGGTGCAGAAGAAATATGCATAGAAGAAAGGAAGGAAGAAATCTGTTCAACTTTCCCTTCCCCACCCCCATCTGATTTCCCTTCAGTACAAACTAATAGTACTTTTTAGACCAAGTCCTCATCACCTGTCTCTTTCATGCTTGGCTGATCTCCTTGCTCCCAGATTATTCTTCTTCTTTTTTTTTTTTTTTTGTTTAAGACAGGGTCTCACTCTGTCACCCAGGCTGGAGTGCAATGGCACGATCTCAGCTCGCTGCAACCTCCACCTCCTGGGTTCAAGCAATTCTCCTGCCTCAGCCTCCCGAGCAGCTGAGACTACAGGTGTGTGCCACCACGCCCAGCTAATTTTTGTATTTTTAGAAGAGACGGGGTTTCACCATATTGGCCAGGCTGGTCTCGAACTCCTGACCTTGTGATCTGCCTGCCTCGGCCTCCCAGAATGCTGGGATTACAGGCGTGAGCCACTGCACCTGGCTTGCCCCCAGATTCTTAATCCTCCAAACTAATCTGCACACTGTCACCAAAACTTGTCTCCTTGATTACCAGACCAGTCATGATGTGGCCCATCTTATATTTCTCACCTAGTTTCCCATTAGATCTCCCATCTCTATAATTATAGACACAACTCTGAAGCTACACAAGTTTTTTTCTTTGTTTTTGCTGAGCACACCATTTTAAGCATGCTTTGATGCTTTTATTGACCGTATTTCTTCTGCCTACCAAGAAGTCTTCCTCCTCCCCTTCCTCTTCTATCCAGTAAACATCCTTTAACACTCGAGTTTAACATAGCTCCATAGAGAAGACTACTATTTTCCCTTAGACAGTCTGAGAAACTCCTCCTGTGATCCCAAAGAATTCTGAGTGTCCTGTATTATATCACTTCTCGCATGACCATGGAATTGTTTTTAGACATCTAAGCTGTTCCCACCAGATGGAAATTGAAAACAGGTAATAGTGTCCTATTTCTCTTTTTACACCTCAATCCTAGCACACTGTTAAGTACATGTTAGTTGCCTGATAATGCTTATTTATTTTTAACCTACCCATGTCTTTGAATCTAACTTGTATCTTTTGCAGACAGTATATTGTTGGATCACGCTTTTTTAAAAGTCATTCTGCCACTCTCTGTCTTTTGAGTAGAGTTTTTAATCCATTCATGTTTAATGTCATTATAATAAAGTGGGGTTTCTTTCTGACATTTTGCTATTTGTTTTCTAAAGGTTTATGTCTTTTTTTCTTTTTCCATTTTCCATTATTGCCTTTTTTGTGCTAAATAGATTTTCTAGTGAACCATCTTAATTCCCTGAGTTTTATGTTTGTTTTTGTTTGTTTTTGAGACAGGGTCTCAATCTGTCACCCAGGCTGGAGTGCAGTGGCCCAATCATAGCTGACTGCAGCCTCAAACTCTTGGGCTCAGATGATTCTGCTCCCTTAGCAGCCTCCCAAGTAGCTAGGACTACAGGCACATGTTAACATGTCCAGCCATTTTTTATTTTTATTTTTATTTTGTAGAGATAAGGTCTCAACTGTTGCTTAGACTGGTCACAAACACCTGGTCTCAAGCAATCCTCCTGCCTTAGCCTCCCAAAGAAGCATTGAAATAACAGGTGTGAGTCACTATGCCTGACTCCCTGGGGCTTTTAACTATATATTTATTGAATTATTTTCTTAGTGGTTTCTCTGTAAATGATAATTAACATCTTAACTTAAAACAGCCTAGTTCAGATTAATGCCAATTTCATTTAAGTAATATATAAAAACATTTATCCAACATAGTTCCACTTTGTTCCCTTCCCCTTCCTTTGTGCTATTGTTACAGAAAATCTATTTTTATATGTTGAAAGCCCATCAACTCAGATCAGCACAGTTTTAAAACTACTGACTATTGCTTTATGCAACAAGATCAACACAGTTTTATAATTACTGACTATTGCTTTATGCAACTGTTCTTGTTTTTAGAGACAGGATCTTGCTATGTTCCCCAGGCTGGTCTTAAACTCTGGGGCTCAAGCAATTCTCCCACCTCAGCATCCTGAGGATTTAGGACTGTAGACACACATCACCAAAACCAGCTTAGTATTGAGTTTTTAAAAATGTGTTGATTCATATTTTTCATCAAATTGTGGTGAATTTTGTCTTTGTTTTGTGCTGCTATAATAAAATACCACAGACTGGGTAGCTTATAAACAACAGAAATTTATTTCTCATAGTTCTGGAGGCTGGGAAGTCCAAGATCAAGGTACCTGTATTTGGTGGCTGTTGAGAGCCTTCTTGCTATGCCTCAGCATGAAAGAAGGTGGAGGGCAAGCTGATATGAACAATGTGTCTTTACATGGCAAAAGAATGAAAGAAAGTAAACCTATTCCCACAAACTCTTTTTAGAGCGGCATTAATCCATTCATGAGGCCAGAGACCTCATGATCTAAATACCTCCCATTAAGCCCCCACTCCCAACATTGTTGCATTGGGAATTAAGTTTCCAACACATACATTTTGGGGAAAATATTCAGACCATGGCATTCTAGTCATTATTTCTTCAAATATTCTTTTAACTCCTTTCGCTCTCTACTCTCTCTCTGGCCACCCCAGAGAGAGAGCATCTTCATATACCTGATGATGTCCCACAAGTCTCTCAGCCTCTGCTCATTTTCTTTTCTTTTTCTTTCTATTCCTCATACTGGATAATTTCAATCAATCTATCTTCAAGTATGCTGATTTTTACTTCTTCCAGCTCAAATATGCTGTTGAGTCCCTCTTGTGAATTTTTCACTTGAGTTATTATGCTTTTAAACTCTCTCTCTCTCTTTTTTTTTTTTTTTTTTTTTTTTTTTTGAGACAGAGTCTTGCTCTGTTGCCCAGGCTGGAGTACAGTGGTGTGATCTCGGCTCACTGCAGCCTCTGCCCCCTGGGTTCAACTGATTCTCATGCTGCAGCCTCCTGAGTGGCTGGGATTATAGGCACGCGTCACCACGCCTGGCTACTTTTTGTATTTTCAGTAGAGACAGGGTTTTGCCATGTTGGCCAGGCTGGTCTCAAACTCCTGACCTCAAGTGATCCGCCCGCCTTGGCCTCCCAAAGTGCTGGGACTACAGGCGTGAGCCACGGCGCCCAGCCCCAACTCTATTTTATAATTTCTGTTTCTTGATATCCCGTATTATGTAAGATATTATTCTCATACATTCCTTTAATTCTTTAAACATCTTTTTGTCTAATTCCATGAATATATTTATAATGGGTGAATTGAAGTCTTTGGGCTTCCTCAGGGTCAGTTTCTACCAACAATTTTTATCCTGTACATTTGTTTTCCTTTCTTATTTCTTTGCATGTCTTAATTTTTTGTTGATAATTAAATATTTTAAGCACTATAATGTGGTAAATCTGGATATATACTCACCCCAAGCCAGGTTTTGCTGTAGTTTGTGTTTTTTCTGGTTGCTGCTGCTATTTGTTTAGTAACTTTCCTGGTATAATTCTATAAAGTTTGTAGTATTTACCAGGTGTGGCCACTGAAGGCTCTGCTCATTTAGCTCAGTGACCAGCTAATGATTGCACAGACATTTCCTTAAATGCTTTGAACCAATGAGTCTTCTGCCCTTTACCAAGGATCTCTATGTGTGTTTGGGCACGCTATCAATGCTTTGCAATTTATAACTCTGCCTTCATCTTCACTTCCTGCTTGTGCAGCACCTACAAGTCAGCCAGAGGTGAGAGATTAGAACCTTCTCAGGTTTTTTTCTGGACATGTGTACAGTGTGCAAATGCACATGGCCTTCTATATCTCTAGAATATTCCAGTTTTTCCTGTTGTTGCTATTCTTGTTGTTGAGACAGGGTCTCACTCCTATTGCCCAGGCTAGAGTGCAGTAGGTGCAACTTTGGCTCACTGCAGCCTCGATCTCCAGGGTTCAAGTGATTCTCCCATCTCAGCTTCCCGGGTAGCTGGGACTACAGGTGTGTACCACTACAGCTAATTTTTTGTATTTTTAGTACAGATGGAGTTCCGCCATGTTACTCAGGCTGTCTCAAATTCCTGGGTTCAAGCGATCCTCCCACTTGATCCCCCAAAGTGCTGTGATTACAGGCGTGAGCCACAGAGGTTTTTTTTTTTTAAATGTCCTACTTTTATTTTAAGTTCAGGGATACATGTACAGGATGTACAGATTTGTTAGGTAAACGTGTGCTGTGCTGGTTTGTGCGAAGATCATCCCGTCACCTGGGTATTAAGCCCAGCAACCAGTAGCTGTTCTTCCTGATGCTCTCCCTCCTTTCACCACCCACCCTCCAACAAGCCCCAGTGAGTGTTGTTTGCCCCCCATGTGTCCGTGTGTCCTCATCATTCAGCTCCCACTTATAAATGAAAATGTGGTATTTGGTTTTGTGTTCCTGTGTTCATTTGCTGAGGATCAAGGCTTCCAGCTCCACCCATGTCACTTCAAAGGACGTGATCTTGTTCCTTTATTTGGTTGCAAAGTATTCCATGGTGTATATGTACCACGTTTTCTTTATTCAGTCTCATTGATGGGCATTTAGGTTGATTTCATGTCTTTGCCATTGTGAATAGTACTGCAATGAACGGACACATCCACGTATCTTTATATTAGAATGATTCATAGTCCTTTGGGTATATACCCAGTAATGAATTGCTGGGTGAAATGGCATCTTTACCTGCAGGTCTTTGAGGAATCGCCACACTGTCTTCCATAATGGTTGAACCGATTTATGCTCCCACCAACAGTGTAAAAGTGTTCCTTTTCTCCACAACCTCACCAGCATCTGTTGTTTTTTCTTTTTACTTTCTAATAGTAGCCATTCTGACTGGTGTGAGATGGTATCTCATTATGGCTTTGATGAACATTTCCCTAATAAGTAGTGATATTCAGCTTTTTTTCATATGTTTGTTGGATACATGTATGTCCTCTTTTGAGAAGTGTCTGTTCATGTCTTTTGCCAACTTTTTAATGGGGTTGTTTGTTTTTCCTTGTAAATTCGTTTAAGTTCCTTATAGATGCTGGATATTAGACCTTTGTCAGATGGATAGATTGCAAAAACTTTCTCCCATTCTGCAGGCTGTTTACTCTGTTGGTGGTTTCTTTTGCTGTGCAGAAGCTCTTTAGTTTAATTAGATTTCATTTGTCAATTTTTGCTTTTGTTGCAATTGCTTTTGGCATCTTCATCATGAAATCTTTGCCCATGCCATCTCCTGAATGGCGCATTGCCTAGGTTTTCTTCTAAGGTTTTTATAGTTTTTGATTTTACATTTAAGTCCTTAATCCATCTGGAGCTGATTTTTGTAATGTGGTGTAAGGAAGGGGTCAAGTTTCAGTTTTCTGCATATGGCTAGCTAGTTCTCCCAGCACCATTTATTAAGTAGGGAATCTTCCCCTCATTGCTTGTTTTTGTCAGGTTTGTCGAAGATCAGGTAGTTGTAGGGGCATGGTCTTATTTCTGGGTTCTCTATTCTGTTCCATTGGTCTATGTATCTGTTCTTGTACCAGTACCATGTTGTTTTGGCTACTGTAGCCCTGTAGTATAGTTTGAAGTTGGGTAATGTGATGCCTCCAGCTTTGTTCTTTTTGCTCAGGATTTCCTTGGCTATTTGGGCTCTTTTTTGGTTCCATATAAATTTTAAAATATTTTTTTCCTTATTCTGTGAACAACGTTAATGGTAGTTTAATGGGAATAGCATTGAATCTATAAATTGCTTTCAGCAGTATGGCCATATTCATGTTATTAATTCTTCCTATCTATGAGTGTGGAACGTTTTTCCATTTGTTTGTGTCATCTCTGATTTATTTGAGCAGTGGTTTGTAGCTCTCCTTGAAGAGGTCCTTTACTTCTCTTGTTAGCTGTATTCCTAGGTATTTTTTTTCTTTTTGTGACAATTGTGAATGGGAGTTCATTTGTGATTTGGCTCTCGGCTTGCCTATTGTTACTGTATAGGAATGCTAGCAATTTTTGCGTATCGATTTTGCATCCCGAGACTCTGCTTTAGTTGCTTATCAGCTTAAAAAGCTTTTGGGATGAGATGATGGGGTTTTCTAGACATAGGATCACATCATCTGCAAACAAATTAGTTTGACTTCCTCTCTTCCTATTTGAATATCCTTTACTTCTTTCTCTTGCTTGATTGCTCTGACCAGAACTTCCAACACTACATTGAAGGGAGTGGTGAGAGAGGGCATCCTTATCTTGTACCAGTTTTAATCAGTACAATATTGACTGTGGGTTTGTCATATATGGCTTTTATTATTTTGAGGCCTGTTTCTTCAATACCTAGTTTATTGAGAGTTTTTAACAAGAAGGGATGTTGAATTTTATCGAAGGCCTTTTCTGCATCTATTAAGATAATCTTGTGGTTTTTGTCTTTAGTTCTGCCTATGTGATCAATCACATTTATTGATTTGCATATGTTAAACCAACCTTGCATCCCGGGGATGAAGCCTACTTGATCATGGTGGATAAGTTTTTTGATATGCTGCTGGATTCAGTTTGCCAGTATTTTGTTGAGAATTTCTGTTTCGATGTTCATCAAGGATATTGGCCTGGAGTTTTCCTTTTTTGTTGCAACTCTGCTAGGTTTTGGGATCAGGATGATGCTGGTCCCATAGAATGAGTTAGGGAGGAGTCCCTCCTTTTCAATTTTTTGGAATAGTTTCAGTAGAAATAGTACCAGCTCTTCTTTGTGCCTCTGGTAGAATTCAGCTGTGAATCCATCTGGTCCTGGGCTCTTTTGGTTGGTAGATTACTTATTCACTGCCTCAACTTCAGAACGCGTTATTGGTCTATTCAATGATTGAATTTCTTTGTGGTTCAGCCTTGGGAGGGTGTGTCTAGGAATTTATCCATTTCTTCTAGATTTCCTAGTTTATGTGCACGGAGGTGTTTATAATGTTCTCTGATGGTTGTTCATATTTCTGTGGGGTCGGTGATGATATTCCCCTCATCATTTCTGATTGTGTTTATTTGAATCTTCTCTCTTTTCTTTTTCTTTTCTTTTTTTTTCTGAAATGGAGTCTCACTCTGTCGCCAGGCTGGAGTGCAGTGGCACGATCTTGGCTCACTGCAACCTCCGCCTCCTGGGTTCAAGCAATTCTCCTGCCTCAGCCTCCCAAGTAGCTGGGACTAGAGGCCAGCACAACCATGCCCAGCTAATTTTTGTACTTTAAGTATTAGAGATGGGGTTTCACCATGTTGGCCAGAATGGTCTCGATCTCGACCTTGTGATCTGCCCACCTCAGCCTCCCAAAGTGCTGGGAGTCACCGTGCCCTGTGAGTCACTGCACCTGGCCCTCTCTTTTCTTCTTTATTAGTCTAGCTAGCGTCTATTTTATTACTTTCTTCAGAAAAACAGCTCCTGGATTTTTTTATTATTCAAAGAGTGTTTCATGTCTCTATCTCCTTCAGTTCAGTTCTCATCTTGGTTATTTCTTGTCTTCTGCTAGCTCTGGGGTTTGTTTGCTCTTGGTCCTCTAGTTCTTTTAGTTGTGATGTTGTGTTGTTCACTTGAGATCTTTCTAGCTTTTTGATGTGGGCATTTAGTGCTATATATTTTCCTCTTAACACTGCTTTAGCTGTGTTCCAGAGATTCTGGTTCATTGTTTCTTTGTTCTTATTAGTTTCAAAGAACTTCTTGATTTCTGCCTTAATTTCATTATTTACCCCAAAGGTATTCATGAGCAGGTTGTTCAATTTCCATGTACTTATGTAGTTTTGAGTGAATTTCTTAAACCTGAGTTCCAATTTGATTGAGCGGTGGTCTGAGAGACTATTATGATTTCAGTTATTTTGCATTTGCTGAGGGTTGTTTTGCTTCCAATTATGTGATCAATTTTAGAGTAAGTGCCATGTACCGATAAGAAGAACGTATATTCTGCTGTTTTTGGGTGGAGAGTTCTGTGGATATCTATCAGGTCCACTTGATCCAGAGCTGAGTTCAGGTCCTGAATATCTCTGTTAATTTTCTGTCTTGATCATCTGTTTAATATTGTCACGCAGCTTTGTTAAAGTCTCCTTCTATTATTGAGTATGAGTCTAATCTTTGAAGGTTTCTAAGAACTTGCTTTATGAATCTGGGTGCTCCTATATCAAGTGCACATATATTTAGGATAGTTACTCTTTCATTGAATTGAACCCTTTTCCATTATGTAATGCCCTTCTTTGTCTTTTTTTTACCTTTGTTGATTCAGAGTCTGTTTTGTCAGAAACTAGGATTGTACTTCCACTTTTTCTGTTTTCCATTTGCTTGGTAAATTTTCCTCCATCCCTTCATTTTGAGCCTATGTATGTCTTTGCATGTGAGGTGGGTGTCTTGAAGACAGCATACTGACGGGTCTTGGTTCTTTTTTTTTTTTTTTTCTCTGTTGCCAGAGCTGGAGTGCAATGGTGCTATCTCAGCTCACTGCAAGCTCTGCCTCCCGGGTTCATGCCATTCTCCTGCCTCAGCCTCCCAGGTAGCTGGGACTACAGGTGCCTGCTACCACGACCAGCTAATTTTTTTTGTTTGGATTTTTAGTAGAGACAGGGTTTCACCATGTTAGCCAGGATGGTCTCGATCTCCTGACCTCATGAACTGCCCATCTCAGTGTCCCAAAGTGCTGGGATTATAGGCATGAGCCACCATGCCCGGCCAGGTCTTGGTTCTTTATCTAGCTTGCCACTCTGTGTCTTTTTTTTTTTTTTTTGATATGGAGTCTCGCTCTGTCACCCAGGCTGGAGTGCAGTGGTGTGATCTCAACTCACTGCAACCTCTGCCTCCTGGGTTCAAGTGATTCCCCTGCTGCAGCCTCCCGAGTAGCTGGGACTACAGGCGCACACCACCATGCCCAGCTAACCACTCTGTGTCTTTTGATTGGGACATTTAGCACATTTTCTCCTTTGCCTGTGAAGCTTAGTTTGGCCAGATATGAAATTCTGGGTTGGAAATTCTTTTCTTTAAGAATATTGAATATTGGCCCCCAATCTCTTTTCACTGAGAGGTCTGCTGTTCATCTGATAGGCTTCCCTTTGTAGGTGACCTGGCCTTTCTCTCTGGCTGCCCTTAAGAGTTTTTCTTTCATTTAGATCTTGGAGAATCTGCCGGGCGCGGTGGCTCAAGCCTGTAATCCCAGCACTTTGGGAGGCCGAGACGGGTGGATCACGAGGTCAGGAGATCGAGACCATCCTGGCTAACACCGTGAAACCCCGTCTCTACTAAAAATACAAAAAACTAGCCGGGCGAGGTGGCCGGCGCCTGTAGTCCCAGCTACTCCGGAGGCTGAGGCAGGAGAATGGCATAAACCCGGGAGGCGGAGCTTGCAGTGAGCTGAGATCCGGCCACTGTACTCCAGCCCGGGCTACAGAGCAAGACTCCGTCTCAAAAAAAAAAAAAAAAAAAAAAAAAAAAAAAAAAAAAGATCTTGGAGAATCTGATGATTATATGTCTTGAGGATGATCTTCTTATGGAGTATCTTATCTTACTGGGGTTCTCTGCATTTCCTGGATTTGAATGTTGGTTTGTCTTGCTAGGTTGGGGAAGTTCTCCTGGATGATATCCTGAAGTATGTTTTCCAAATTTGTTCCATTCTTCCTGTCTCTTTCAAGTACCCCAATCCATCATAGACCCATCGATCTCTTTACATAATGCCATATTTCTTGGAGGTTTTGTTCATTCCTTTTCATTCTTTTTTCTCTATTCTTGTCTGCCTGTCTTATTTCAGAAAGATAGTCTTCAAGCTCTCAGATTCTTTCCTCTGCTTGGTCTATTCTGCTATTAATACTTGTGATTGCATTGTAAAGTTCTTGTAGTGCTTTTTTCAGCTCTGTCAGGTCAGTTATGTTCCTCTTTAAACTGGCTATTTTGGCTGTCAGCTTCCCATTGTTTTATCATGAGTCTTAGCTTCCTGGCGTTGGGTTACAACATGCTCCTTTAGCTCAGTGAAGTTCATTTTTATCCATATTCTGAAGCCTCTTTTGTCATTTCAGTCATCTCAGCCTCAGCCTAGTTCTTAGCCCTTGCTGGAGAGGTGTTGTGGTCATTTGGAGGAAAAGGGACACTCTGTCTTTTTTAATTTTCAGAGTATTTGCATTGATTCTTTCTAATCTTTGTGGACTTATCTATCTTCAATCTTTGAGGTTGCTGACCTTTGCATGGGGTTTTTTTGGGTACTGTTGTTGTTATTGTTTTCTGTTTGTTTGTTTTTCTTTTAACAGTCTGGCCACTCTTCCATAGGGCTGCTGTGGTTTGCTGGGGGTCTGCCCCAGACCCTAGTTGCCTCGGTTTTTCCCGTACCCGGAGGTATTACCAGTGAAGACTGCAAAACAGCAAAGATGGCAGCCTACCCCTTCCTCTGGAAGCTTCGTCCTGGGGGTGCTGACCTGTTGCCAGCCTGAAGGTGCCTATAGGAGGTGGCTGGAGACCCCAGTTGGGAGGTCTTACCCAGTCAGGATAAATGGGATAAGGGACCCTCTTAAAGCAGCAGACTGGCTGCTTTTTGGTAGAGCAACTGTGCTGTGTTGCAGATCCCTTCGGTCCCCAATTGATTTGGGCTCTCCAAGGCCCATAGGCTGGACTAGCTGATAAGCCTAAACAGCCAAGGTGGCAGCCTGCCCTGCTCTCCAGGGACTCTGTCCCAGGGAGAAATTAGAGCTTGGTTGGCAGTAGAACATGGGCAGAGGTGGCTGGAGGCCCTGGCTGGGAGGACCTGCCCATAAGGAGTGGATCAGGGTCCCACTTAAAGAAGCATTCTGGCCATACTTCAACAGGATAGCCTTGTTGTGCTGGGAACCACCTCTGCTCCATCATCTTGGACTCTTCAAACCCCTGGCTGGAATGGCTGAGTCGTCCAGACAACCCAGGTGGTGGCCCTCTCCTCCCCCAGGCACTCTGTCCCAGGGAAAGATCAGATCTCTGTCCATAGAAAATGTGTGGGGCTGGTTGGAGGGCCCTACTGGGAGGTCTCACCCAGTAAAGAGAAATGGACTGGAGTCCGGCTTAAAGAAACAGTCTGGTCACAATCTGACAAAGCAGCTGTGCTGAGCTGAGCTTATCCAGACTGTTTGGACTCTCCAAAGCCCACAGGCTGGAATGGTTGAGTCAACCAAACAGCAGAGATGGCAGCTGCCCCTCCCCCTGGGGGGCGCTATTCCATCTCAGGCAGGCTCTACCCTATTGCCAGTGGCTGGCTGGATGGAATTCAAGCCAGTGGGTCTTATCTTGTGAGGTGTTATGAAAGTGAGGCTCGCAGAACTACATTGCTTGGTTCCATGGATTCAGTTCCCTTCCTAGGGATATGTACAGGCCACCTTGCCAGGGATCCCGGGGCCAGAGTATGTAAAACTCCTGGGTCTCTGTGTGTGCCTGAGTGGCTGCTCTGCTGAGATGCCACACAGTTCTGTGTATCAGACCCAAGGCCCTGGTGGTGTGGGCTCACGAGGGGATCTCCTGATCCACAGGTTGCAAAGATCCGTGGGAGAAGCGTGGTTTCCCAGGGCCACACAATCACTCCCACTTCCCTCAGCTGAGGGTGAGGGTTCCCTTGGCTTTGTGTCACTCCCACGTGGGCTGTCACCCCACCCTGCTTGAGTTGTTTCCCTGATCAGTCCCAGTGACAGTACCTGAATATTTCAGTTGAAAGGTGCTGTATTCACTTGCCCCTTTCATTCATCTCCATGAGTGCTGTGGACCGCAGCTACTTCCATCTTGGCCACCAGCCCTACAGAGGTTTTCAAAGCTCCTATGGACATCTCATTCCCTAGATTTTCCTTTTAAGTTTTTTTTTTTTTAGCCAGCTTCTTGTTTGCCCCAACTAATATAACCATTTCAGGCCACGGCTGCTAGGCTGCTGCTTTTCACAGACATTATGGTTTCAAGACTGCTGGTCTTCAAGACTACCATGGAGCTGGGAGTGGGGAGTGGATTGAAATAGGGCAAGTTAAACACTACAGAGCTCACTGTCTGAGATTTCGCCATTTTTCTTCAATAAGCACTCCTCAGATTGTTAAATGTCTTTGGTTTTTTCTAGAGTTCTGAAAAACTAGAGAATGTTTGCCAGTGACCTCATTGCTTTTATGGAGAAATAAGTTTTTGGAAGTCCTTACTCTGTCATTCTGGAAGTGCTTCCCAATAAATGTTTATTTAATTATGAGGAATCACATTACATAAAGGCTTCACTTACAGTCTCGTAACACACACACACACACATACACACACACACACGCCAGAAAACAAGATTTACAAAGGAAGCAAAATTGCAGTTCCAATCCAAAATTGTCCAAGTCCCAATTTATAAGTTTCCTTTTAATATTTACTTAACTTACTTCTAGTAGGCTGTCTTATTTATGCCATTTATTAAAATCCCACCACTACAGACAGTTAGTTACAGACCTTAGTTAAAAACATAGAAAGAATGCCTGATTTCACACATCCAAATGACCCTTTTAATTTTCAAAGGCCTTGTCAAATATTTTGGTCAATGACCCAAAGAAATGTAAACTAAAAGTAACAGGCATTTAAACACCACAAAAATGCTAATATGAGTTACTTTGAAAAAAAAATCTATATATATATATATATTTATTTAAATGGTTAAGTGAATTTCAGTATATTTATGTGATAAAAGAATGCCTAGCCTATAAAAAATGTTTTATTAAAAAGCCTGTAATATGTTCTAGCATTAAGCAAAAAAAGCAAATGCAAAATTTTATATACAGTATGACCTCAATTGCATAACACATCATTAAAAATTTTTTTCAATGCCTTAAATGTTAATAATGCTTGTTTCTAAATATTCTAAATAGTGAAATTTTTCTTTTCTTTTCTTTTCTTTTTTTTTTTTTTTTTTTTTTTTGCGATGGAGTATCGCTTTGTCACCAGGCTGGAATGCAGTGGCACAACCTCGGCTCACTGCAACCTCCGCCTCCCGGGTTTAAGCGATTCCCCTGCCTCAGCCTCCCGAGTATCTGGGGTTACAGGTGCACACCACCACCACACCCAGCTAATTTTTGTATTTTTAGTAGAGACAGGATTTCACCATATTGGCCAGTCTGGTCTTGATCTCTTGATCTCATGATTCGCCCGCCTCGGCCTCCCAAAGTGCTGGCATTACAGGTGTGAGCCACCGTGCCCAGCCCTGAAATTTTTCATTATACATTTCTTTCAATGTTCTACAATATGCAATTATTTCTATGTTAAGCAATAAAAAGCAAACTCTTAAACTTTGCTTAAAACACAACTCCTTTCCTTTCCCAACTTTCAATCATAATGCTGGCTGACAATGGAGATCTGGAGAAAGAGTTATTTACCAAGTTACCATTTGTTAATGGCAGAGCCAGGACTAGAAACAATCCTCTTACCTTCAGGTCCTCATACTTCTCTGGCTAGAGCGAGCAGGTTCTTCCGTCTGTACCCATTGGTGTTTTCAGGTTGCTGGCTTCTTCAGCTTTGTCTGGGCGATATAAGGTAAAAAGAAAACTCATCACCATGTCATTCTCAGGTCCCAAGGCCCCTAGTCGGTCTGTCTTCTCTTCTCCATCCTTCAGAGTCCAGGTATGTTTGTTTTATAGATAGTAGCTAGGGTTTTTAGTTGTACTTAGCAGAAGGAATGGGGAAATGTATTTCTATTACATCTTCCTAGAAACAGAAGTCTGTACCTAATTTTCAATTTGTACTTTTATCACCACTGCTACCACTGTCATTGTCATTGTTGTCATAGTCCCCTCTTGCCCCTCCCCCTCTTCCCCTCTTTTTTTCTCCCTTCCCTTCCTTATTTTTGCTTAATTTTTTAATTATTTAAAAGCCAGTCAAATTTAGCAGTGGGGGGCTGTAAACCAACTTTAGTAACACTAATGTTAATAAGTTCTGATAACCCACTCCCATCAGACCAACCTTTCTTCTTTTCTCAAATATGGCCCACAAATCTGTAGTAAGTTTCAGGCTCCACAGAACCTGAATCCACCTCTGGTATCTGGCACATTATAAGACCTCAATGAATATTTTTTGAATGCATAAATGATTAGACCCCATATAAAGATCTCATGAAATTACAGTAATAAACAGTGAATCCTAGAAAAAAATGGTTCCCTTGAAACATTAAAAAATTACAAGGAACAAAAGTCTAATTTGAAACATCTCACAAGCAGTGAAGATAACCAGGTGTCTTCAGTATCTTGATATTTTGGGTAATGCCTTTAGGCTTTGGGGAAAAAAAAAATCAAAAAGAATTTCCAGAAAAAAAAAAAAAAAACGGCTAAACAGTGACGCATTGAGGATGCTGCTTAAGGGTTCTCAGGTGTAGTTATTACCACTGTAAGACGTCACCTTTCCTCTAAACCCTCATGTAAGTCTCACTGATCATCTATTCCAGCAGCCCCCAATCTACCTGCATACTGAAATCACTTAGAGAGCTCATTCCTAAGTGCAGAAGAGATGGAAAACTTTCAAACACATCCTACCAGGAATTATTGAAGTATATACCTCAGGATTTCCAAGCACCAATTTATAACTGGCCCCTGTCAAACTACAACTGAAAAGACCAAAGGAATTTATAAACAAAGGGGGAAAATCTGCATCAATAAAGAGGATGTGAACCAAATGCTCCAAATTTTAAAATGTCTGCTAAGCAGAGTATTGAATCACACCAGAGTGAAGAAAGACACCAGATCTGATGTTTAACTTCTCTTCCAAAGAAAGCAGGATATTTGTATGGTAAGTAAATAGAGGAGATTTGACAGAATCTAACTATCAACCCCTAACTTAGAGGAATAATGAGAGGCAGAAAGGATAGGTCACACGACTTTAGGGAGCAGTCCAACTGAAACACCCTCTCCAAACTCAAAAGGCCTTTGAAAGTCACGGGAGGCGGAGGGCCTGAGTCTAAGCATGTTCACATTAAACACTAGCCAACAGGTGAGAGGGTGTTTCCCCACCCAGGAGGAAATTACAACAGGAAAGACATTGAAAACACCATATGTATGAGTGAAAACTGGACCACATGAAAAGCTGGAAAGCTGATCCTGATATAGAGATTTTACTAAACATAAGAAAGAAACTCTGAGGACATTAGACTGTAGACCTGGTCATGTTAACTTATGCCAATGTGCTCTCTGGCCAAAGATCTGAGAGAAGGTACTCAACAACACAATAATATATAATGTGGGGACCCAAGGAGGATCTCTTTCCCCTGTTTTTAAGCAAAATTGCACAGACCTCTCCTCTTTCAAGAAAGAAAGAAAAAACTCAAAATGGAACTTGTGGGACAATTCTGCAATGTAAGAAATCCTGGTAGCAAAGGGAAAATCGTCTGCATTCCTTATTGCATCAAAGATTCATTGCATGCCTACTGTATGCCAGGCACTATTCTAGGTGCTTGGGATATGTCAATGAGTCTTGACCACATGGAGATTATACTGGGAGAGGGAGAGGACAGACAATAAAAAATAGGTATGATACTTTTTTTAAGTCAGTATATGTATTGAAAGGGATAAGAAATGTGGAAAATGTGGAAAAGATAAGAAAAAGACCAGGATATAGAGTATCTGGAGTGCTGAGGGATAGCTGTGGGAGGTGGGATCACGGTTGCAATATTTACATAGGATTCTTAAGGAAGTCGTCATTGGTAAGGTGACATTTGAGCCAGGATTTGAAGAATATGAGTTAGCCATGGTTATTGGGGGAAACAGCATTTAAGGCAGAATGAACAGATGTCTGGAGGCCTTAAAGGTAGGAATGTATGCCTGATGTGTTAACAGATAGCAAGGAAGCTAATGTGGTTGGAAAGGAATGAGGGAAGGGTAGAGTTAGGCAGTCTTTGCTGGGTTTTGAGCCAAAAAGATGATAATCTGACTTATGTTGTTTTTTTGTTTTGTTTTGCTTTTTTGAGACAAGTTCTCACTCTGTTGCCCAGGCTGGCAATTATGGCTGACTCCAGCCTCCACCTCCAGGGCTCAAGTGACCCTCTCACCTCGGTCTCCTGAGCAGCCGGAACTACAGGCGTACACCAACATGCCCAGCTAATTTTTGTCTTTCTTGTAGAGATGGGGCTTCGCCATGTGGCCCAGGATGGTCTCTGTGACTTACGTTTTAAGGACTACTCTTGCTGCTTTGTTAGGAAACTAAAAAGGGTGGCACAAAGAGGAAAAAAAGCAAGAAGACCAATTAGAAAGGTACTGCAGTAGGCCGGGCGCGGTGGCTCAAGCCTGTAATCCCAGCACTTTGGGAGGCCGAGATGGGCGGATCACGAGGTCAGGAGATCGAGACCATCCTGGCTAACATGGTGAAACGCCGTCTCTACTAAAACATACAAAAAACTAGCCGGGCGAGGTGGCGGGCGCCTGTAGTCCCAGCTACGCGGGAGGCTGAGCCAGGAGAATGGCGTGAACCTGGGAGGCGGAGCTTGCAGTGAGCTGAGATCCGGCCACTGCACTCTAGCCTGGGTGACAAAGCAAGACTCCGTCTCAAAAAAAAAAAAAAAAAAAAAGGTACTGCAGTAATCCAGGTAAGAGGTGACTGTTACTCAGGCCAGGGTGGTAGGATTACAGGTTGTGGCATTCACAACAATTATTGCAAGCCAATTATGAACCAGATTCTGAACTAATAACTACTAAGGATATAGCAGTGAAGAGAAAAGATAAAAATCCCTCCTGTCTTGGAATTTACATTCTGTGAAAAAAATCCCTTATTAGGTAAAAGGAAACTTGATGAGGTGTAAGAGGAATATCCTTCAAAATGTGCTTCTTTGAAATTCTCTATTTTAATCGTCTGCAGTGTAAGTTAAAAATGATGCAGGGGGGGCAGGGCCGGGCGTGGTGGCTCACACCTGTAATCCCAGCACTTTGGGAAGCCAAGGTGGGCGGGTTCAAGACCAGACTGGCCAATATGGTGAAACTACGTCTCCACTAAAAATACAAAAATTAGCTGGGCCGTGGTGGCGCACGCCTGTAATTCCAGCTACTTGGGAGGCGGAAGCAGGAGAATTGCTTAAACTCAGGAGGTGGAGGTTACAGGGAGCTGAGATTGTGCCACTGCACTCCAGCCTGGGCAACAGAACAAGACTCCATCTCAGGGAAAAAAAAAAATGATGCAGGGGCCAGGCGCCATGGCTCATGCCTATAATCCCAGCACTTTGGGAGGCCAAGGTGATTACCCCTCATACAATTGCTTGAGTTCAGGAGTTCAAGACCAGCAGGGGCAACAAAGTGAGACCCTGTCTCTATAAAAAATACAAAAATTAGTCAGGCTAATTTTACTCGGGAGGCTGAGGTGGGAGGATGACTTGAGCCTGGGAGGCAGAGGTGTGGCAGTGAGCTGAGATCACACCACTGCACTCTAGCCTGGGCAACAGAACCAGACCCTGTCTAATTAAAAAAAAAAAAAAAGATGCAGACCAGGCACAATGGCTCATGCACTTTGGGAGGCCAAGGGGAAAGATCTCTTGAGCCTAGGAGTTCAAGACCAGCCTAGGCAACGGAGCAAGAACCCATCTCTACAAAGGAAGGTAAAAAAAAATTGCCAGGCATGGTGGTACGTGACTGTAGTCTCACCTATTTGGGAGGCAAAAGTGGGAAGATCACTTGAGTCTGGGAGGCTGAGGCTGCAGTGAACTGTGATCACGCCACTGCACTCCAGCCTGGAAAATAGAATGAGACCCTGTCTCAAAAAAAGAAACAAAAAGATGTAAATTTGTGTATTTTATCACAATGGAAGAGAAAACAACAAGTGATTCTCAGGGTTTCCACCCCAGAAGTAATAAATCAGAACACAGTGTGGGGGACAGAAATCTACGTTTTTAATAGCTTCTATACACACGATCATTAGAAAACTTTCTTTTTGAATGTGTTTTTTAGAGTTTTTCTGAAGTCTTCGTAGACCCAGGGTCTTTGAGCGCCTCTAAAAGGCCATTATAAGGACATCCAAATCTAAATTATATCTTCCAAATTATGAGCAGATGGATTTAAATCTGTTGAAATGCAGTCATTTGAACAAATGTGTACCGAATAATGAAAACTATCTCTAAGAAAAATCTTCTTTCTTAAGGGACAGAAGAGAATATTTTCAGTGTGGTGTATATTTAATATTGAAAGCCTGGACAACAAAGTGAGATCTCTTTTCTGCAAAAAAATTTTAAAAATTTAGCGGGGCATGGTGGCGCACTACTACAGGCGCGACTACAGCTACTCAGGTGGCTGAGGTGGGAGGATCACTTGAGCCAGAGCCGGGGAGGTTGAGGCTGCAGTGAGCCATGTTCATACCACTGCACTGCAACCTGAGTGACAGAGCAAGATCCTGTCTCAATAAAAATAAATAAATATATAAAAATTAAAAAGTCAGCCTCAAGGCTAGTATCAAGGCTTCCTTCGCCCTTCCAAATACATCCACCATATAATGTACTATTGCTCAAAATTTATTTGATGGTGGAAAATCTCACTATGTATCATCCTTTCTAGAAAACAGGCTTTATCCCTTCTGTTTTCAGTGCCCACTTGCTCCACCACTTGGAACCAAAATTGGGAGTGTATATATGAGGGGTATGTTTCCGAAACACAAATAGTCTACTACTATGGCAATTTTTGGTAGGGTGAGCCTTGATTAGGGTATGAGCCTAAATTTTGTTTGTTTGTTTTGAGACGCAGTCTTGCTCTGTCGCCCAGTCTGGAGTGCAGTGGCACAATCTCGACTCACTGCAACCTCTGCCTCCTGGGTTCAAGCAATTCTCCCTACCTTGGCCTCCCGAACAGCTGAGATTACAGGCGCCCACCACCACGCTCAGCTAATTTTTGTGTTTTTTTTAGTAGAGATGGGGTTTTGCCATGTTGGCCAGGCTGGTCTTGAACTCCTGACCTCAGGTGACCCCACCTCGGCCTCCCAAAGTGCTGGAATTACAGGCATGAGTCACTGCGCCTGGCCTGAGCCTAAAATTTGAGTTAGCAAAAATTTGAGATGGAAATTTAAAGATTACACTTCCAATGTTTTAATAGTGAAAGGATGATATTATATTGCCATCTTAAGAACAAAGTTATAAAACTATGGAAGAGTTTTTACTCATCATTGTTTTACAGTGCCACAGAAACAGGAAGTGGGTTGGTGGTTTTTTTTTTTTTTTTCGGTGAATTTTGGATTGCATCAGGACTAGTGAATCATAAACTTTCTGCTCTGCTTCCTACCTCTTGATAGGTTTAGACAAGTTTGATCATAAACAAGCTTAGATCAAGTGAAGTTTTTCCCATATGCTAAACATATACTGACGTGACATACTTGTTGGCGAAATAATCAATAAAAGTGGTTTTAAAGCATTCTGTGTAAGTGAAAATAAAAAATACTATGCAAAGATTACAGCTCGGGTGTATGCTGCTGGTAGTTTTATGGCACTGAAAACAAAAAAGGCCAAAGTCTTTGCAGCTGTGCACTGATTAATGAGAAAGGGATGAAAGAAATTTCCTTTCATGTCATAAACTGGGTGATTGTGATACTTGTTAGTTATGAAAGGGTTTTTTTGTTTTGTTTGTTTGTTTGTTTTGAGACAGGGTCTCATTCTCTCACGCAGGCTGGAGTGCAGTGGCACGATCTTCGCTTACTGCAACCTCCACCTCCCTGGGCTCAAGCGATCCTCCCACCTCAGCCTCCCAAGTAGTTGGAACTACAGGCGCACACCACCATGCCCGGCTAATTTTTTGTATTTTTTTTTTGTAGAGATGGGGTTTCGCCATGTTACCCAGGCTGGTCTCAAACTCCTGGATTCAAGCGATCCACCTGCTTCAGCTTCGCAAAGTGCTGGGATTATAGGCATGAGCCACCGCGTCCAGTTGGGATTTTTAAAAGAACTTTTTCTATTAGAAGTTCCTAAACTTTAAACTTTAAAAGGTAGGAAACTGATATTTTTTAAAGCTCTGTATTTTGATGGGGACAATCAGAGCATCTATTATTTGCCCAACAATGCACAGATGCTAAAAGAAGTCCGAGAGGTTAAAATATGCTCCCTACCCTGGACAATTTTTCAATTTATTTATTTATTTTTTTGAGATGGGGTTTCGCTCCTGTTGCCCAGGCTGGAGTGCAATGGCGCGATCTCAGCTCACTGCAACCTCCACTGCCCGGGTTCAAGCGATTCTCCTGCCTCAGCCTCCCGAGTAGCTGGGATTGCAGGCATGCGCCACCCTGCCTGGCTAATTTTGTATTTTTAGTAGAGATGAGGTTTATCCATGTTGGTCAGGCTGGTCTTGAACTCCCGACCTCAGGTGATCTGCCCACCTCTGCCTCCCAAAGTGCTGGGATTACAGGTGTGAGCCACCGTGCCTGGCAATTTTCCAATTTTATTAGGCAATTATGTGTGTGCTGTAATAATTAGAGAGTATCAATATAAGCAGGGGCTGAATAGTAATGCATTTGATAAGTGCTACAGGTGCTCAGAGGAAAAAAAAATACATCAGAGTAACCTGGAAAAATCTGTCCAGGGAAGAAAGTAGGAAACGGGGTAGACATTTCCTATCCCATGGTTTCTAGAAAGTACCTGAGTAGAGAAGAACATCCCAGCATTCCAGGAGAGGTAAAAAATTATCACATAAGTTGGTGAAAAGCTCTTTGAAATGTTATATAAAGTATCAAAATGGTCACTGAGGTCACCAGGCTTTTTCAAATATTAGTGTTTCTCAAGATTTGTCTTCTGAGACAGATGAGCTTTTCCCCCCTCCTATGCCATGAAGGTGGACTTGTGTGTTCATTCAGTTATACAGCAGGGGATACAGTTAATTGGTATATTGGGTGCCTGAAACCAGCCCTGAATGCATCCTCTTTCTGTGAGTAGTAGCCAATTGAGAGACTACAAAGAAAATCCTTAAACAGAAGTAAAGCAGGCTTTTACCACCATCAGGGGAACAGGTCACATTAAAAAAAGGTTGCCAACCGGTTGGCAACTTTTTCTTTTCTTTTTTGAGATGGAGTCTCACTCTGTCGCCCAGGCTGAAGTGCAGTGGCACAATCTTGGCTCATGCAACCTCCGCCTCCTGGATTCAAGCGATTCTCCTGCCTCAGCCTCCTGAGTAGCTGGGATTACAGATGCCTGCCACCATGCCCAGCCAGTTTTTGTATTTTTACTAGGGGTTTCGCCATCTTGGCCAGGCTGGTCTCGAACTCCTGACCTCAAGGATCCCCCTGCTTCAGCTCCCACAAAGTGCTGGGACTACAGGCGTGTGCCCGGCCAGCTTTTTCTAACACTTAGCAGCAGCAACTGGCCCCCACCTCCCACCCACAAACCCAGGTCCCTAGGGGCACAGCTTCTTAGTATGTATTCTCTGAAACAACCCCATGTAGAAGCTCTTTCCAATAAGCTAAATAACGAACTCCTACTTAAACACCATTCTAATTTACACCTAAATCACACAAGCATCCTCCTTCTAAGAAGACATCATACTCGTTTTGAAAATGATTGCAAAATTCCCAAACTCGAAAAAAAAAAACCAAAAACGGGCAAGTATCTGGCAATTGGATTATTGTCTCTAAGACCACTCATCCTTTCAGAGGTATCCAGCATTGGATCTTTGGCCTGGCTTCAACTTCCGAGTAATTAAGACGTGTCCCATTAACAGCCCTTCCTCCTTTTCTCTCCCCACCTTCACTCCAAAGGCAGCAAACCGTCCCTACCCGCCCGACCCACAGTTCCTTTGGGGGCAGCACAGATTTCCTGGCAGCCAGTCCCAGGGTCATTCGCTGCTGCTCTCCTGTGACCTCTAGACATTGCTCTCCTGGGCCACATAGGATTTGTTTGTTCTGTACAGGTAGGGATGTATGAAAAACTCGGTTATTATTGTTACTATTATTACTACTACTACTACTATAACATAATTATAAGCACTTACGTTCCAGACGCAGTAACTAAATACTGAACCTGAATTGGTTCCTATAAACCTCCTTAAAAAACAAACAAACATCTCAGTGAAGCAGGTACTAAACCTACCCCCACATCAAGGTGAGGACACCGAAGCACAGAGCAGTTAGGCAGCTTGCCAGGTCCCCGACTTTTTCTTTTTCTTTTCTTTCTTTCTTTCTTTTTTTTTTTTTTTTGAGACGTAGTCTGGCTCTGTCACCCAGGCTGGAGTGCAGTGGTGGATCTCCACTCACTGCAACCTCCGCCTCCTGGGTTCAAGCGATTCTTGTGCCTCGGCCTCCCGAGTAGCTGGGATTACAGGCACCCGCCACCAAGCCCGGCTAATTTTTATATTTTTAGTAGAGACGGGGTTTCGCCATGTAGGCCAAGCTGCTCTCGAATTCCTGACCTCAGGTGATCTACCTGCCTTGACCTCCCAAAGTGCTGGGAGCCACCGCGCCCGGCCTGGTCCCCGAGTTAATCTACGGCAGGCCGCGGTTCGAACGCCGCTAGTGTGAGCCGGGGTCGCGTGGTGCCGGCCCAGAGAACCGCTCTCTCCCCGGACACCGCTCGCGTGGCTTCGCGCCCGAGGAAACTTGGATTTCTGGCGCCGCGGGCTACGTTCAGTGGGTGCCAGAGTGACACGTGACCGGCAGCGGGGGCGGGGCCTGCAGTGAGCCCCGCCCCGCCCAGTTAACAGACGGGCGCTCAGTGAGCTGTGAAGCTGTTGGAGGAGTTGGCGTCCGGGGAGCGAGGGCTATGGCCACCGTGCGGGAGAAGGCTGCTGCGCTGAATCTCTCGGCTCTTCACAGCCCCGCGCACAGGCCTCCCGGTAGGTGCCGAGGACCGCCACCCGGGATGGCGTGGGGCCGGCTGGGGTGCGCGGGCTGGGTCCCGGCGCGGGGCGGGCGGCGTAGGGCGTTCGGCCGCCTAAGCCTGGCAACGGCCGGCTGGGCGAGCCCCGCACAGCTGCGACCACTTGGCCAACGCCCCCGGCGAGCGGGCGGATCGGGTTCCTCTCTGGCTGGTGGGCTGCAGGCTGCCGACCCCGCCCGCACAACCCAGCTTCTTTCTGTCTACCCAAACTCTCACCTTCACCGCGCGTTCGTCTGTGCGCCCGCTAACGTGCCAAGCACGCGCCGTGGAGCCCCGGGATATGCTCCGCGGTGCTACCGGTGACAAGTGTGATATCTGGAATTTGTGTAGTTCTTTGCCCCCTGTCTCAACCGCAAACCTTGACTGCACAGTATGGCCAGGGGCCGAGCGCCTCCCTTGCCCACTTTGTTCTCCAGACTGCTAGGAGTCAAGAGTCAGCTTGTCTCCTCAGACTCTTCCTGGGAGGGATGAGAGGTTTATGTGAGTTCCACTGGCAGGAATTTGGCATAAAAGGTATTTATTAACACTCTATGTATAAGCCGTATTTTAGTGAATAGAAGTTTTTGGCTAAAAAAATAGTTACATGAAATTAGGAGAGAAGTTGGCAAATTCTGCCACTGGCTTAATCGTGTCTTTTGGGGGCAGTTGATTTAGGATCCTGGTTTCTTTAAATGTTCAAACACATGAGCAGAATCGGATATCACTTCTAAAATGCTGGTTATAGCAGATCTACAACTCAGTTAATAGGGGTGAGTCAGATAACTGTTAAGATATTCAGATAACACTTGGCTTTTTTTTCTTTTGGTTAAGTTATAACTTACCCCCTTTCTGGAGCTCCAGTCTGGGATGTTGTAGGAATTGGTTCCCTTTCTGACAAAAGCCTTTCATTTGTAAAAACAATCACAGTGAAACTGTGATTCCTTCCTGTGGGTCAAATGGGTGCTTCTCAGTGGCCCCACTCTTGTGGTTGACTTACTAATGCTCCTTTTAATCTTCAAAATGCTAACGACAGATTATGATAGAGGACCATTTTTCACTTGTCCTTTTCTAAGAAACTTCATAATATTGACCTTAGTCTGCTCTCATGTAAAGGATCCAGATAAGCACATAGTGGCCACATTGAGAATGTCTCCTTGATTTACGTTGTGAAGAGAAGACAAATGCTAAGACATTTGGGAGTTTAAAACCAAATGATATTGAGAACAGTCTTGAGAAATCTTTTGGGCCCACTTACTCAGTGAAGGAAATTCCCAGATGTCACCTGCTTAAAATAAAAACATGGTACCCTGTTTTCTCTAATAGCTGAAATACCAATTCTGGAGCTTTGGGCATTTGTGAACAGGTTCTTAGATGGTGTAAGGAAGTATGTATTCAGAAATTAAGTAGATAACTATCAAAGGGAAGAGTTGAAGTGCTGGTTATCAGGAGTCAAAGGAAAGAAACCGCTGCCCTCGGCACACCAGCTGCAGTGGACAGAAAGGGACCGGCTGCTGTTCTCATTCGTTTTGCTTGCTACCGCTGGAATCCCGACCTGGTAACATTTGTTAGCCTTTCTTTCACCCTTTAGTTGCCTTGTCATAGTCCCAGTGAGCAAGGTAGTGGGAGCACACGGTTCTTGGTTCTTTGCCATTCTCTTTCTGTGTGCTCTGGCAGGCAGCTTCGTACTTTTGTTTCTCCACCGATTAGTAACTCTCCCTTACCTTAAAGGGGCTGTAATGACCAGGGACCTGATTTATGTACAAGAAATGAGATCTGTATGCCAGTCTTAAGCGAGTACGTCAAAAACACTTGTCTTTTAATGTAACAAACAAGAAAGTAGTCTGTTATCCTGTTATCCCTTTATACTGTAACCTAATTCTTTGAGTTTGCCTGGTATCACTTTTCCAGGGCGCTCAAAGTACTTCCCATATGCTGTCTCATTAATCTGTGTGAATTAAAGCAGGGACCAATGTCTGCTTTCGCTGATAATTCTCATAGATATTTTAAATTTTTTGTGTTGGTAGACACTTCTCTTACCTACCTGCACCCTTTTTTTCAGAGGCAATCACAGTCTTCAGCATGACACCTCTAATGCCAACTAGCAGGAAAATAAACTTTGGACTACTGGAACCAATATCCAGTAAAAGTGTTGTAATGTTGGGATCATAGTATAGAAAATTTTTCCACTCAGTCACAACTGTCCAGTTTTAACACCATAAACACAATTCTCTTTACATTTATTAATATTTTCATGAGATTTTGGTTACTATCCAACAAACGTCCTTTTTCTTTGTTGTCTTGACAATTCTTTGAGTAATATTTTAAAACCTCGTTTGAAAAAATCTGTCTTAAAATTCTCTTAAATCCTAAATGGTTTAGGATTTATAGATGTGTTATTTTCTGATGAAAAGTTAAATCCTCTGGTATGTGTCACATTTTGTCTTCTCATCTCCTGGTGGCCTTTATGTGATTGAATACTATTCAGAGCTTGACATCATCCAGGTAGTAGGAGTAAATAAAAGGTAAACTCCTAAGGTTGGGGACTGTGTCCTCTGAGTTCAGGGGAAGGAAGAGGAAGAAAGATACCTCCCTTTTCTTTCTACTTTTAAAATAAACTTAAAATTTTAGAATAGATTCACTAAATAGTATGGTCCATTTGTCATAATTAATGAACCAATATTGATACATATAATTATTAACTGAAGATTCCACACTTAGATTCCCTTGGTGTTTGCTTAATGTTCTCTTCCAGGATCCCATCCAAGATATTGTATTACATTGAATTGTCATGTACTGAGTCTTCTAGACTATGACAGTTTCCTCCTCTTGTTTTTAGTGATACAATTTCTGGGCATTTTGTGAGACATTAAAATATTATCTCATGATCCTCGCAATGAGTAGAGAAGTGGAGTTAGCTCTGTTTTGCAACAGAAAAGTTAGGCAGTTTGCTCAAGATTGTGTTATTAGTAAATGAGGGACCCAACAATGGAACTCAGGTCCCTGCGACTGCAGAGTCCACACTGGTCTAATTCTTTGTAGTCACAGCACCTAGCACTGTGTCTGCTGTGTTAGCACAAGTTTCCATGTCTGAACAGTATTCAGTCAACCCAAGGTTTCTTAACCTTGGCACTAGTGACGCTTTCTTTGTTGTGGGGGCTGTCTGTGCATTGTAGGATGTTTAGTAGCATCCCTCTGCCCACTAGATGCCAGCAATACCCACACTCATTGTGATAATCAAAAATGTCTCCAGACATGGCCTGTGGGGGGTATAATCACCCATTGAGAACCACTGGGTTAACCTTTCTTTAAAATTTTTTTTTTATGAATGGGGTGTAGTGGCTCACATCTGTAATGCCAGCACTTTGGGAGGTTGAGGCAGGTGGATTATTCAAGGCCAGGAGTTTGAGACCAGCCTGGCCAATGCGATGAAACCCTATTTCTGCTAAAAAAAAAAAAAAAATCCAAAAATTATCTGGGTGTAGTGGTGCACACCTGTAATCCCAGCTACTTGGGAGGTTGAGGCAGGAGAATCGCTTGAACCTGGGAGGCAGAGGTTGTGGTGAGCCAAGATCACACCACTGCACTCTAGCCTGGATGACAAAGTAATCCTCTGTCTCAAAAAAAAAAAAAAAAAAAGAAAAGAAAAACGAAAAAAAATAAGTTTTTTAGTAGTTAGCAATAATTAGCAACTGACAGATATTGATAACCAATTGTATTATATTGAGGCAATCTGTAAGGCAATTAAATAATTTAAATCTCTGTGAACTATTAGGAAATCTGAAAGAAATCGGGCACTAGCTCACCATCTCTTAAAAGTTTTATGGAGAAACATCAGCTGTCTGGATTCAGTTCCTTTTTTTTTTTTTTTTTTTTTAAGTCCAGTCTAAAGACCGAGAATGAAAAAAAAATTGTTATATGTTCATTAAGAGGTAGTGTGTTTTAGTAATTTTGTGTGTATGTTTACCTTACATTGGGATCCAATTTTATAATGTGTATATTGATCTACTTCTAAAGATTTAGTATAATCTTACTATTAGAAGTGATTATACAATTGTTTTCCCTTTAAATAGGTTTTCACAGTAGGCTGGGGTTGCTGACAAGGTGGATTATGGTTGATGCTGATTATCCCTAATTTTTGGGTAAATGTAATTTGTTGACATTTTTAAGGAATTGTTGTAACTTGATTATTTAGTGTGAATTCTTAGAAGCGAGGATGATTATTACTGAAGTTTAACTTTTACTGTTGGCAAATTTTTTATGGTAGAGTTCAAATACATGTGAAGGGCAGCTTTTGAAAAATAGCTATTGTTTTCAAGCAAATAAGGATGAGTCTGCTTGAAAAATGAAGGTTAACTAGCCTAGTTTTATATAGTGCTTAAGACTATGTGTTGTAGGCTAGATAATTAAATTATTTCTGAACCTCATTAGGCAACCTTCCAAAAGGTTTTGTATCTGGTACAGTAAAATTTGTCCAAATGCTTCCTTTCTTGCCTATGGATCTGCCATATTTGGTGTTCAGTGTCCTTATCTAAATGGAGGAAACATAGTTTCAGTCTTTACATTCCTATAATCAGTTTATTTAAAGACAGGATCTCACTTTGTCACCCAGGCTGGAGTACAATGATGCAATCATAGCCCACTGTAATCTTGAACTCCTGGCCTCAAGCAATCTTCCCGCGGTGGCCTTCCAAAGTCCTGGGATCAGAGGTATGAGCCACTGTGCCTGGCCTGGCAGCTTAGACCTGAAACTAACCTAAAATATTGTGTTCAACTATTTTATCAGTAGATGAAGAAACCTACTTACAGAGATTGTCTCTTATCCAGAGTTTTTATAGCTGATCTCTAAACTCTTTGATTCCATTTGTCCCATGATGCTTTTAGAAAATGTTTGACCAGGCTGGGCGTGGTGGCTCACACCTGTAATCCCAGCACTTTGGGAGGCTGAGGTGGGTGGATCACGAGGTCAGGAGTTCGAGACCATCCTGGCCAACATGGTGAAACCCTGTCGCTACTAAAAATACAAAAAAAAAAAAAAAAATTAGCTGGACGTGGTAGTGGGTGCCTGTAATCTTACCTACTCAGGAGGCTGAGGCAGGAAAATCACTTGAACCAGGGAGTTGGAGGTTGCAGTGAGCCGAGATCGTGCCACTGCACTCCAGCCTGGTGACAGAGTGAGACACCATCTCAAAAGAAAAAGAAAAAAAAAGAAAATGCTTGACAAAATGTAAGGAAGCATCAAGATGTAGATAGTGATGGATTTCAAAAGGTTGTTTAGCTCATATGAAAGTGAGGTTTGAGGACAAGCTGAACCCTTAATTCTGATTGCAAGACTTAAAAAACATTCATTGTCTATTTCTGGTCTCTTAAATCCTGTTTAGAAATCACAGTAAGTCATCTTACTGGGCCATGATCTGCTATACCAATATTCATTTCAGCTTTTAGATGATGATAAATAAGTTTCAAACCAGTATGTGGGGGATATGTGTTCAACTGGTGAAGTCAGCATTTAAAAAAGCAGGTTATCCTGGTATGAGTTTTGGCACATTTACTTGTCAAGTCCAGGGTACGTTGTGTATGAAAGCATCTGTATGAACATGAGCTAGTTTGGGTCTGTAGGTGGTGGTGCTTGAAGGGAAATTCCCCAGGATGCAATGGTTGGGAATTGATGGTCAGTGAGAACAGAGGGGACCTGTGAGGGCTGTATTGTATCATGCCTGGAGGACTCTGGAAGCCTGTGGTTCACAGGTGCCTACTATCCTGCTCTAATCAGTTCTTTAATCTTTTATACAGTGTTATTCAACCTGCACAACCTCCTGATTTCCCACAAGTTAATATGGGGAAATTTATTCTTTACCTCTAATTATTCTGTGAAGATTAGCCGTTTCTACTCATTGAGGCCAACTACACCGCCCTCTTCAGCTGTCTTATTGATCTGTAATTAATAAGTGACTCAGCCTTATCATTTACGATTTGTATACTAACCTACTTGTAGCTTAAGTGTTAATGACTTATGTGTTTCATCTTTTTATTATAACTAGTCCAAAAGTCTGTCTCATTGGTTCTTAAAAGGCAGTCTGATCGAAGTATGAATCTTGCATGTCTTCCTTTTCCTGTCTTACCCTGTGTACTATGGTATTATTTATTACAGAATTTATGATATCCTGCCTTATTTTAAGAGTAGTGACTACTGTTTTTAAATAGCTTGATTAAGGGTTCTTAGTTTGTTTTATCTCTTGGCTCTCTTAAAGCTGTTTCACTTAATCCAAGTTTCCAGCGAAAGGTTAATGCTTAAACGACTTATCTGGCGGCTGACTTTTCATATATTTATATTTAAGTACTAGGAAAAACTAGTATGTATTTATTAGCTGCGTAACTGAGGGGAGGTTTAACTCACGGAGCCTCAGTTTCCTCAAAATAGGATTATTAATAATCATTTCGCAGAGAAGCTTATCAGAATTAAATGCGAGAAGACAGAGCCTGTCATAGTGTAAATACTCAAATGTTAGCTATTAATAATAAAGATTTGACAAGTTAAGCAGAAATTGTTTATTTAAATCTTATTTATAATCTCTGGTATTTTAGGAAGTTAAGAATATTAGTCGCTCACAATGTTTAGGCATTGTGACTGGAAACAGTACAACTACTCCTGAGTTCTGCATACCAGGAATGACGTGGACTTACTTTGAGATTCCATCAGATTCCTTATTCTTGTCCTGTTCAACAGAGACTAAATACTGTACCAAGAGTAAGTCTAATTACAGCTTGATTTATTTAGTCAGTTCTCCATAATTCAGTTCCTGAAACAGCTCACATTATATTTGGAAGACTGGCAACAATTCCTTCCATCTTTGTTTAGTACTGGCTCGTGAAATATCTTCAAATTTAAAATACAATTTTGACAATTAAAAACAATCTCGCTCACTTTGTGAGGCCGAGGCGGGAGGTTCACGAGGTCAGGAGATCGAGACTATCCTGGCTAATACGGTGAAATCCCGTCTCTACTGAAAAACAATACAAAAAATTAGCCAGGCATGGTGGTGGGCACCTGTAGTCCCAGCTACTCGGGAGGCTAAGGCAGGAGAATGGCGTGAATCCAGGAGGCGGAGCTTGCAGTGAGCCAAGGTCACGCCACTGCACTCCAGCCTGGGCGACGAGCAAGTAGGTAGTAAATTACCCATCTACTTTTAGTATTAGAAATATACAAACAAACAATAAAGGGCTGTGTGTTTGTATATGCTATTAATTTTCACTATAAAGATGTTTAAATTGCTAGTAGCTACAGAATTATGCTACAAGTGAAATCAGTGTAGTGGTTCAGTGTACTCCTTGTATTTATTGCAACATAAGAGATGAATTTCAAATGACCCACTTATAATTTATGGCTCTAGTGCACTAAGAGGAGTTGTTTGTTTGTTTGTTTATTAGAGGGAGTCTTCCTTTGTTGTCCAGGTTGAAGTGCAGTGGCCCTGTCTCAGCTCACTGCAACCTCTGTCTCCCACCTTCAAGCAATTCTGTCTCAGCCTCCTGAGTAGCTGGAATTACAGGTGCCTGACACCATGCCTGGCCAATTTTTGTATTTTTAGTAGAGAGGACGTTTCACTATCTTCAGCAGGCTGTAAAGGAGTTTTAATAATGTCCTTCAGGAGCTTATCTTATGCTTTCATCATCTTACACATTCTATTTTGCCTAAAAAAGTAGGAAGATAATTTCAAGTAGCAATTTCTTTAATTATAATTTCCTTTTTTCCTTACCATTGTACTCATGCATATGGTTTTCCTTTTTAGAGTATCTTAAAGGAAGTAATAACTTCAACCTCTCTGCCAAAATATCGTAAAAATAAAGGAAGTAACAAACTAAACATAAATGGGGCTTAAATTAGGATTGCTGAGTTTTCAGAGGATCACTAAAAAGTGTAACACGTTAAAGGGGAGGGAGAGAAGAACTCTTTATGAAAGGAAAAAAGGGAGAGAGCCAGGCAGCCACCAAGTGGGTGATTCGCTGTAATCCATTCCATCGGTTTTCAAAAGCCCAAGACCTGATTTCTTTCCTATTGATTTCCAAATATCTGCCAATTACAATGAGGAAAAATATAGGATGTTTTTGAAAGTTTGTTTTTCTCCTTTTGTGTTTGGCAAAAATCTTGCTTTACTTCTGTGCGTACTGTCTTTGCAATAGGTCATAAGCTCCTATAGGGTAGGAACCAAATTGTTACTTTACCCTGCATACAAAGTGTTTAACTCATAAGCCTGCATCATAGGAGGCTTTAAAAATATTAGTTTATTCCTGCAGTGATTTTGTGTGTGTGTGTGTGTGTGTGTGTGTGTGTGTGTACACAGTCATGCATAGTGTAGTGACAGGGATATGTACTGAGAAATGTATTGTCTGGTGATTTCATTGTTGTGCAAACATCATAGAGTGTAGTTCCACAAACCTTGATGGTATAGCCTGCTACACACCTAGGCTATGTGGGATAGCCTGTTGCTTCTAGGCCACAAACATGCAGAGCTGTACTGAATGCTGTAAGCAGTTGTAACACAATGATAAGTACTTGTGTATCTAAACATAGAAAAGGTACAGCAAGAGCTAGAAACAGGGATTTTTAAGCTCCATTGTAATTATGTAAGACCACTGTTATATGTGGTACATTGTTGACAGAAATGTTGTTTTGTGGTGCGTGACTGTGTGTGTGTGTGTGTGTATGACTCATAAGTGCTTCAAAGTCATATAAAACATGAGCCAAGTCCCAGTACTACCTCTTTCAATATAATATCTGGAAGTGCTATGTAACCTCTGTGACTCTGTTTTCCATCTCTCAAATGGAAACGATACCTACCTCACAGGTTGCTATTGAAGATTAGATAATTTACATAAGGCATGTAATAGAATTCTTGTACATAACTGGTAACTGCCACAAGGTCCTACTTGATGTGTCCTCCTAACTCCCAGTCTCAAACGCCAGCCCCTCTCCCTCCTTGATCTAACTTCCTGTTCTTCTTTCCCTCCCCACACCACTCTGGCTGTGCTGACCTCCCTCCTGTCCTACCAGAGCACACTCCCACCTCAGGGTATGTGCTCTTTCCCCAGATGTCTGCACAGCTTGCTTCTTGGTTTTACTTGAGTTTCCGCTCAGGTATAACCTTATCACACAGGTCTTTCCTGACATCCCATTTAAAGTAGCATTCCTTATCTTATCTAGCTTTATTGTTCTCCTCAGCACTGATCTAATACGTATGGATTGTCTTCCTACAAAGTCTTAAGTTTCTGGGAACAGGGATCTTATTTTGCTTACTGTTGTATCTTAGCATATAGAACAGTATTTGGCATATAATAAGTACCATATTTTTTAATGAATTGCTATTAAAGCAGTATTTCAATAAGCTACCCTCATAGTTGCTCCTTATCAATAACTTTGGAAATTACTACATTTTTGTCTAAGGATTGCTTAGACCTTATTACAAATGAACAAGGTACCAAATCCCAGTTTCTCTATGATTTTTCTCCTAGGTTTCAGTGTAGCTCAGAAGCCATTTGGAGCCACATATGTATGGAGCAGCATCATAAACACTCTTCAAACACAAGTGGAAGTGAAAAAACGAAGGCACCGTTTAAAACGGCACAATGACTGCTTTGTTGGTTCAGAAGCTGTGGATGTCATTTTTTCTCACCTAATTCAGAATAAGTATTTTGGTGATGTAGATATTCCTCGGGCCAAAGTGGTGAGAGTGTGTCAAGCACTTATGGACTACAAAGTATTTGAAGCAATTCCAACCAAAGTCTTTGGAAAAGACAAAAAACCTACATTTGAAGATAGTAGTTGCAGCCTTTATAGATTCACCACAATACCTAACCAAGACAGTCAGTTAGGCAAAGAGAACAAACTATGTTCACCTTCCAGGTTGGTCTATAATGTTCGATTATCACGGGGATATTGACAGGATTTTGTCTACCTTTTTATGAGATGCCAACTGGCTTTATATTAGCTTTTTAGCAGTAAATGTGGCTAAAATATGGGTCTGTGGGTAAATTTGATAAAGTGCGACGAAATTTGGTTAACTTTATTGGGTATCTCCTAGTCATACTTTATATTTAGCAGAAGCAGTCAACAACACTTTGATTTTCCTGCTTCAGGTTATAGTTACAGTGTAAAAATGTTTTCATACCACTTGGTATGAGAACATAGCGAAGGCAGGCAGAGAGAAACCCAGACTGAGGTGGGAGAGAAGAAGGAATCATTTAAAGGGAAACTGGGGAGACAGAATTGTGGAATCCAGTGATTGAAATGGATGTGGGTGATAATGCATAATGAACTTATAGCTATTTGTCATGAAGTAAGCCAACTTTACCTTTTCCCCTTTGTTACCCTCAGCTAAACTCTCAGCTCACTGCATCGTCTGCCTCTTGGGCTCAAGCAACCCTCCCACCCTGGCCTCCCAGTAGCTGGGACTACGGGCATACACCACCATGCCTGGCTAATTCTTTTTCTTTTCTTTTTCTGTGGAGACAGAATCCCATTATGGTTCGAGACCAGGCTAGTCTAAAACTCCTGGGCTCAAGTGATCTTCCCATCTTGGCCTCCTAAAGTGTTGGAATAATTAGAAGCATAAGCCACTGCGCCTGGCCCATTTTTACATGTTTTAACCCAATCTAAAACATGATAAAATGTACCTCTTTGTGTAGAAAGGAAATATGAGGATAAAGTAAGGCACGGTCAACACTTTCAGATGCAGGTTCACACACTTTATCTGAAATCTTTGGGTCTGGATGCATTTAGGAATTTGGAACTTTGGAGCATTTAGAAAAGTTATGTTGTACATATATATGGTTCAACATCCCTAGAGGCATCTGGGACAACATCTGGTAATCAAGCATTATGATATTTCTGTGGTAAACAAAAGAATATACTACCGGGATAAATTAAAGCTATTATAGTCTCGGGACAGGTTTTGTCACTATATGAGCTCTAAATAGACCTTTGATTTTCAAAGCTTTTTGGGTTTTAGAATTGCAGGTAAAGGGCTGTGGATCTGTATTTAGAAATTCTTTGGTGGAGAAATTCTCCACCAAAGAATGCCCCACAAAGAGATAACTGATAAAACCAGTACACATAATGAAGTTCAGTTATGTTTGATTGCATTTTTAAACTGGCGACTGAGATTTTAGTCATCGAATCACTTAAATCTAAGAAAATGTTCAAAGGAGAACAGAATATGCTTGAGAAAGAAGGTGGGTGTTTTTATAATTTATTCTACTCTTAGAATTTGGATTTGTTGTGGTTTTGCTCTGAAATGCATAACTCTGTAGAAAACTCTTAGCTCTCAAATACTAAAATATTTCTGTGGGCTTAGTAAATGTTCATTTCTGAAATAAATTCATTTTAGGTATGCAGATGCATTATTTAAGTCATCTGATATCAAATCAGCCAGTTTAGAGGACCTGTGGGAAAATCTGAGTTTAAAGCCTGCCAACTCCCCTCATGTAAATATCTCTGCAACCTTGTCTCCACAAGGTAAGCTAAAGATGAAGCAAAGTAAGAAGTAGAAGACTAACTTCAAAGTTATTTAAAATTTTTAAATGTTAACCTTTATTAGATTTTACATATTCAAAGTACAGAGAAAGAGTGCACTATGTATTAAAGCTGTTTATGTTAAATTTTAACAGAAGTCTATTATCTTTAACAAATAGATCAGTGTTAGAACTCTTGAACACTGACTTTTGTCCGATCAGCTGGCAAAGGTTCAGATCTGAGATGTTTTGCATGCAGATTTGTATTGAAAATATGCTTTCAGATATTTCTTTTCCTAAGATTTTATTAGGTCAAATAAAAGTTGAAAATTACATTAAAACGTTAACAGAATTCTTCAGTTCTTCCTTGTCTGCGGCAATGGAATATAGTTTAATGACTTTAATTTCCACCTTTCCCCCATTCCAGTTGTGGAAACCCTGAGTGGAATAATCTGCAGCCAATAGTTTCAAACAAGTTTTTAGCTTGAATGAATCATTCTTTCTTCCAAAGTCCTTATTAACATGTTACATGACTTGATCTCTTATCTCTGACAGATTGCTTTTTACAGTACAAAGAATGAAAAGAATTCCTGTTGTCCAAAGCCTATTCTCCTACACTCTAAACAAATCTTGGATTGTTTTACTTTGTTATAAGAAAGCACTTCATAAGGTTGACTTTTTCTTTCTTTTTGGCCACAAATTTTACTAGCTTAGACCTGCTTAGAAAAATATTATGGTGAGCATATAGTAACTATTGTTACTTTTCACCTTGTCATTTTTCCTGTGTAGTTATTAATGAAGTGTGGCAAGAAGAAACAATTGGGCGTCTACTACAACTTGTAGATCTTCCACTTCTTGACTCCTTATTGAAACAGCAAGAGGCTGTACCTAAAGTTCCTCAATCTAAGAGGCAGTCCGACATGGTCAACAGCAGTAACTATCTGGATCGAGGGATTCTCAAGGCTTATAGTGACTCTCAGTATGTGGAAATACATATAATAATTTGAGTGTGTTTGTAGGTAGATTGAGAGAATGGTTTTAAGATAATCTGTTCTATTCTTTTTTCTATAGGATCAGATATGCATTGTTAATATTACCAGTATTTGAGAATGTGAAGAACAAAATGACATTAGTCAAAATTAGAAAAAGATTTGTTTCATTTTTCATATTCATTTTTGTTTCACATGTAACTCGTACATTAAGTGAAAAAAAGGATTATGCTTTAGCTTCTTATCTTTGTTAAAATGTAGAGCTGTCTGAACTCTTTAAGATTTCTCAAAGGGACCTGGTAGAAACAGATTTGACAGATTCTTGAGATCCTTTGATCACGTATCTAGAATGTCTGTTACATATGTATTTAGTTAACTAGTTGTATTAAAGAAATACAATAAGGCGGGGTGCGGTGGCCCACGCCTGTAATCCCAGCACTTTGGGAGGCCGAGGTGGTTGGATCACTTAAGGTCAGGAGTTCGAGACCAGCCTGGCCAACATGATAAAACCCCGACTCTACTAAAAATACAAAAATTAGCCAGGGATGGTGGCACATAATCCCAGCTACTTGGGAGGCTGTGGCAGGAAAATCACTTGAACTTGGGAGGTGGAGGTTGCAGTGAGCCGAGATCATGCTGCTGCATTCCAGCCTGGGTGACAGAGTGAGACTCTGTCTTAGAAAAAACAAAACAATGAAAGTAACTCTCTCATTCCAGTTACTACTCTCTTGAATATGAATCCTAAGGTTTGAAGGCTTAACTTTAGATGCTGAGGGAATTAAGACTTTTTTTCCTTAAGGAAGAGTTCTGCATTACTCATAACTTTGAGGCTCTTCTATAAAAATTATTGAAGGTTAAAATAAGTTATTGGATTTTTCTAGCTTAATTTTTTATTATTTTGCCTTAGCAGATAGTGTTCCAGTCTAGTTAAGGGGATGAAAATGTTTGAAAGGAATACAATTACATTTTTAGTACTTCACTAATTCTACATTCCAAAGAACTATTAATACTATAAACAGTTGAATGCCAAAAGGCAGCTTAAAGCCTTATATGAAAAAGTTAATCCCAACATATGTGTTACTGAATTCTGCAGATAAAACACATTTCTATAACCTAAAGGAACGTGAAACATTTTGTAATTACTAAATTCTTTTTTTTTTTTTTTTTTTTTTGAGATAGAGTCTTCCTCTGTCACCCAGGCTGGAGTGCAGTGGCATGATCTCAGCTCACTGCAACCTCCGCCTCCTGGGTTCAAGCGATTCTTCTGCCTCAGCCTTCCAAATAGCTGGAACTACAGGTGCGCGCCACCACGCCTGGCTGATTTTTGTATTTTTAGTAGAGATGGGGTTTCACCATACTGGCCAGGCTGGTCTTGAACTCCTGACCTTGTGATCTGCCCACGTTGGCCTCCCAAAGTGCTGGGATTACAGGCGTGAGCCACTGTGTCTGGCCTTATAATTATTAATTTTTATATACAAAATCAGAATTTGTGTTAGAAGTGACCTTAAAGATCATCTTATCATATAAAGTTGAAGCTGATGTCGAGAGAGGTGAAATGACCTGCCTGAGATACCTCACCTGGCTGAATTAGTTGTCCGGAGTCCATGGCAGTATGGCAGTAGAGGACATGATTGAATGCTTTTTAACAATAGATAGATAGATAGATAGATAGATAGATAGATAGATAGATAGATATAAAAAATGGAATATTAAAAGTTTGCTACTTTATTTCTTGAAATTAACATTTTTCTGAAGTTACTCAGCAGGATTTTACTGTAGATGATAATTGATATTTGATTATTTTGTTGGTTTGTTTTTTGAGATGAGGTCTCGCTCTGTTGCCCAGGCTGGAGTGCAGTGGCACAATCTCGGCTCACTGCAGCCTCTGCATTCTGGGTTCAAACAATTCTCCTACCTCAGCCTTCCGAGTGTCTTGGATGACAGGGGCACACCACCATGCCCAGCTAATTTCTGCGTTTTTAGTAGAGACGGGATTTCACCATGTTGGCCCGGCTCGTCTCGAACTCCTGACCTCATGTGATCCACCTGGCTCGGCCTCCCAAAGTGCTGGGATTACAGGCGTGAGCCACCGCGCCAGGCCTGATGTGTAATTATTTTGAAACGTTTGAAACTTTTCTGTCCTAGCTAAAGGGAGAGCTAATAGATCATACAGAGCTCTGAAGTAAGCAACACTGTGTTGGAGAAATATTGGCCCAGAACTCAGATCTGGGATCTAGTCCTGCCTGAGGCCTGAGCAAGTAACTTGGAGTTTCTGGGTCTCCATTGTAAATGTGAAGAGCAAGAGCAGAGTTTGAATTTGTATGCTCTTTTCACCTCTGTATTGTGGTGGAGAGTTTGTTTTCGTGAAAAAGGAAAAAATAAAGGGAAAACATTAAACTGAACTTGTAAATGTGATACATGATCTAGCTACATATTAAAAAGAGCTATACATATCTTTTAAGCTCATGTAGAAATTTATCCTGATGGCATGAAATAGCTAGTGAATTAGGTACCATGTGTATATTTGTTATTCTTTGCCTTTTAAATAATCTTTCCCTCTCCCGTATAGGGAAGATGAGTGGCTCTCTGCAGCAATTGACTGTTTGGAATACCTTCCAGACCAGATGGTGGTGGAAATAAGCAGAAGCTTTCCTGAGCAACCAGACCGAACAGACTTAGTGAAAGAACTTCTGTTTGATGCCATTAGCAGATATTACAGTAGTAGGGAACCTCTGTTAAATCACTTATCTGACGTTCATAATGGAATTGCAGAACTCTTAGGTAAGTAAGATCTAATTGGATACTAGCATTTATCTTTTGGAGGAAACAAGAAAAAGTTAGTTCTCAAACTGAACCAAAATAGTACTACTACAAGCTGGGAGTGGATCTGGATGGAAAGTATGTTTGTTCAAAAACTTCTAGAGGTCATTTGGAAAGAGGCTTTAACAAGCTCTAAAGTTATGCAGAAACTTCTGGTTACCCAGGAGCATAATGCTGCTCTCATTCACCGGAAGCTTGAGCATAAAGCAGCAATTCTCTTCTTTTAGAAGAGTTACCAGCACCACCATTATTGCCCGTTCAGTCTCTTCAAAATGGCAGACTCTCTGCTTTGTCTCTCTACCAATGAGCTGCATAATTTGTTGGAAACAAATTGGAGGTTTCAGAAAATTCCCCCTATTTTTCTCAAGTAAAATTGGATATGTGAGTTTTGTACACATGGTATACTCCCAAATGTACTGAATTAATCAAAAACAGAATGGGATTTTATCCACAAAGCTGAGAGTTAGATTTAATGCCCGAAGATATTATATGACAGGGACTTAGGGTGTTAGTTGCCAATTTGAGAACAAGCTGCCTTTATGGTATCCACCATCATTGTTAATTCCTAGTCTTGCTTTTGCTTTTGGAAATAATTTTGAATAAGTGCACATTTTAACTCAAACTATAACTTGAGTTTTGTTCCCTTTAATATAGTCATATTTGGTCAATTAAAAGCAGTTTTTTCTTTTGGCTAAAGTGAATGGGAAGACGGAAATAGCTTTAGAAGCTATCCAGCTCCTTCTAAAGCTTTTAGATTTCCAAAATAGAGAAGAATTTAGAAGACTGCTGTATTTCATGGCTGTTGCAGCAAATCCTTCTGAGTTTAAATTACAGAAAGAAGTAAGTCTTTTGTTTAACTGTTAGTTGTATTTAATATCCTTAATAAATTATAGATTAAGTATTAGATTATTCCATCTTCAGCATCAAGTATGCTGAAATGGATAATAGCTATTAATATTTAATATTCTCTTTTATATTAAACTTGTGTCTTCAATATATACTATTGGATATATTTGTTTTATTTTTATAGAGTGACAACCGAATGGTTGTGAAAAGGATATTCTCGAAAGCTATTGTTGACAATAAAAATTTATCCAAAGGCAAAACAGATCTTCTGGTACTCTTTTTAATGGATCATCAGAAAGATGTTTTTAAGGTAAAATTGTGAAAGTAGTTAAATTGAGCTTATGTAATAGATCACTAGATTAAAATGCATTTGGATAATGTCCCATGTCCCTTCTTTTTCTTAAGATTCCTGGAACTCTACATAAAATTGTAAGTGTTAAGCTTATGGCCCTACAGAACGGAAGAGATCCAAATAGAGATGCAGGTAATCTGAGAAATATTGTTTTCATGATCTTGCAAAGACAAATTTCAGGTGTTTTTTGAAAATATTTTGCTATAAGTAGTTGGACTTTAATTTCAACCAAATTTAAAACATTCTTCTCAGAGTAATTCAGACTAAGCAACTTGACAAGGGTTAGAAAGTCAGCGGTGCTTACCATCTTCAGTGCATATTACAAAATGGGGAAGAAAAACATAAAGACAAGAATATTGCTTGATTTTTTTTGGTTAAATATGAGGAATTTTTTTGGTTAAATATCAGGAATTAACTGAACTTTTTACTTTTAAACTTTAAGGATATATTTATTGCCAGAGAATTGATCAACGTGACTATTCCAACAATACGCAGAAGACAACCAAAGATGAGCTGTTGAATTTACTAAAAACTATTGATGAGGATTCAAAACTTTCTGCCAAAGAGAAGAAAAAATTGCTAGGTCAATTCTATAAGTGTCACCCAGACATCTTTATTGAGCATTTTGGAGACTGAGTTTTTAATGTCTGTATATAAGTTGTGTATTTTAAGAATAAATTATGTATCCTAAATATCCAATCACATTTGTAAGCTTGGAAGCTCTAAATATGAAACTGTACTTAATAAAAATTTTTTTGTATAACTTTGTGTGTCAGAAGCTGAGTATTAATCATATGGTGTATCGCTGTTAAGTACTTAAGTGAGTTGATTTATAATTACTGTGCTCAATGCTTTATAGAACATAATATTTAGATGTTATGACATTGCAGTGTTTGTATAAGAAAGCATTAAACAGTAAAGAAAACGATAATTACATGTTAATAGGAATGGGGTTTGTGTTTTGAAAGGTACTCCCTAAAGATGCAAGATAGAAACTTAGGCTATGATAAAAAGAATTTGCTAATTACCTTAAGTTGTAGACAAATCAGAAATCAGACTGTCCTAATGCTTCCAAAAACACAATTTTTAAAGCTTATTATGGAAAATTTCAAACATATAAAAGTGGAGAAAATAGAGTAACGAACTCTTGCTTGTACCCATTAACTAACAGTGACAACTGCCAACTCATGGACAGTCTTGTTTAATCTATACCCTGACTCATTCCTCACTCACCCCAGCAAATTTCAGATATCATATTTCAGCTATAAAATGTTGGTGTGCATGACAAAAAGGACATTAAAAAAACAACCATGATACCATTGTCATTCACATAAACCTACAACTCCTTAATATCAGGTTTGCAGTTAGTGTTGAAATCTTATGATAATCTCAAATGATTTTGACAGTTTATTCAAATGGAGATTCAAATGTCCATAAATTGCACCTGGTTGATGTGTGTAAGTTTCTCTTTAAAAATCTGTAAGTTCTGGGCCGGGCGCAGTGGCTCAAGCCTGTAATCCCAGCACGTTGGGAGTCCAAGGCGGGCAGGCCACGAGGTCAGGAGATCGAGACCATCCTGGCTAACATGGTGAAACCCCGTCTCTACTAAAAAAAAAAAAAAAATACAAAAAATTAGCCGAGCATGGTGGCGGGCACCTGTAGTCCCAGCTACCTGGAAGCCTGAGGCAGGAGAGTGGTGTGAACCTGGGAGGCAGAGCTTGTAGTGAGCCGAGATCATGCCACTGCACTCCAGCCTGGGCGATAGAGCGAGACTCTGTTTCAAAAAACAAAAAATCTGTAAATTCTGTAATCCCAGCACTTTGGGAGGCTAAGGCGGGCAGATCACGAGGTCAGGAGATCGAGACCATCCTGGCTAACATGGTGAAACCTCGTCTTTACTAAAAAAAAAAAAACAAAAAACAAAAAAACACACACACAAAAAAATTAGCTGGGTATGGTGGCAGGCACCTGTAGTCCCAGCTACTTGGGAGGCTGAGGCAGGAGAATGGTGTGAACCTGGGAAGCGGAGCTTGCAGTGAGCTGAGATGCACCACTGCACTCCATCCTGGATGATAGAGTGAGACTCCATCTCAAAAAAAAAAAAAATCTTCGGCCACTCGCCGTGGCTCACGCCTGTAATCCTAGCACTTTGGGAGGCTGAGATGGACGGATCACGAGGTCAAGAGATCGAGACCATCCTCGCCAACATGGTGAAAGCCCGTCTCTCCTAAAAATACAAAAATTAGTCGGGCGTGGGGGCACGCACCTGTGGTCCCAGCTACTCGGGAGGCTGAGGCAGGAGAATCCCTTGAACCCAGGAGACAGAGGTTGCCGTGAGCCGAGATTGCACCACTGCACTCCAGCCTGGTGACAGAGCAAGACTCTGTCTCAAAAAAAAAAAAGTAAGTTCTCCTTTCTCCTTCCACCCTTCTCATATCTTTGTCTTTTTGTCTGTCTGTGTGTCTGTCTCTATTGTTAAATAAACTTGGTCAGTTGTTCTTGCGTTTTCCTCAGTCTGAATTTTTCTGATGACAAGTCTGGGCTGTCCTTTATCACGTTCCTTTGTATCCTATAGTTCTCGTAAACTGGGCATTAGAGCTAAAGTTTTTAATACCTTTTTAACTAAGTTAATGATTATGTGGCATGAGTGCACTGTGAAGATATACAGGTGACCTTTCAACACCAGAAATTTGAACTGTGCAGGTCCACTTACACTAGGAATTTTTTTTTTTTTTTTAGGCATAGTCTCGCTGTGTGGCCCAGGCTGGAGTGCAGTGGCGCGATCTCGGCTCACTGCAAGCTCCGCCTCCCAGGTTCACGCCATTCTCCTGCCTCAGCCTCCTGGGTAGCTGGGACCACGGGCACCCGCCACCACGCCCGGCTAATTTTTTGTATTTTTAGTAGAGATGGGATTTAAATTTAAATTGAGGAGCATCAATTAAGAAAGTACAGAGACCACCCTGTAGCATAAAGAGTGGAATGGACTACAGCAAGCAGAGATGTGACAAGAGGGATCCCGTGTGTCCAGGAGCAGTAGCTACTAGAGTGGCTGCCACCTTTCTCCCTCTAAGTCCTATGTCCTTGCAGTGAACTCCCTTTACCTTAAGGTAATTTGAATTTCCAGTGCTTGCAGCCAAAGATCAAAATGGAATGTGTCTATATATATTTTTTGAATATTGAAACAGTACATAACATTACAAGATTACAAGTGAAATATCCCAAATTAAATCAGTGATTTTGGTACTGTTGCAGTATCCTCTCCAGGTGAAACTTGAGTGTATTCATTCACTTGCTCCTAACCAAGTGAAAATTGGTCATATTAATTTTTTTTTTTTTTTTTTTTTTTGAGATGTAGTTTCACTCTGTTACCCAGGCTGGAGTGCAGGGGTGCAATCTCTGCTCACTGCAACCTCCACCTCCCAGGTTCAAGTGATTCTTCTGCCTCAGCCTCCCCAGGAGCTGGGATTACAGGTGCCTGCCACCATGCCCAGCTAATTTTTGTATTTTTAGTACAGACGGGGTTTCGCCATGTTGGCCAGGCTGGTCTTGAACCCCTGACCTCAGGTGATCCGCCCGCCTCGACCTCCCTAAGTGTCAGGATTACAGGCGTGAGCCATTAAGCCCGGCCATATTAATCTTTTAAGGAAGGTAAGGGAGGTGGTTCTAGCCTGCTTTCCCAGAGAAGCTTTTAAAACTTGTCTGGCATCACGCCCCAGAGTTTTGGATAATAGTTTTCCAACCCCTGCCCCTGAGATTGCAAGTTGTACTCACGGCTGAAAAACATTGGAGACTTTATGGTATGAGTCTAGACTCAGAAGAACTGTATGTTTTCTTTGCAGGTCTTAACAGTTCCATTTAGTTGAGTATCTTAAGGGTTTTTGGTGTTTTTTCCTCCAAAAAAGGGAATCTTCACCTGAGAACTGTTTTTGTCTTTTTCTTTTTTAAAGCAAAAAGACTTTAATATGCAAGTCAGTAAATGGTTTGAGGGTCTTGTATTGCACTCGGCCTTCAATACGTTAGCAATAACTACCCACATGTGATCTATTTAGCAGTGTTTGAAAACAGCAATTTCACTCCAACTGCTTTGTTGCTTTTTTTTTTTTTTTTTTTTTGAGACGGAGTCTCGGTCTGTCTCCAGGATGGAGTGCAGTGGCGCTATCTCAGCTCACTGTATCCTCCGCCTCCTGGATTCAAGCGATTCTCCTGCCTCAGCCTCCCGAATAGCTGGGACTACAAGCGCGCGCCACCACGCCCAGCTAATTTTCGTATTTTTGGTAGAGACAGGGTTTCACCATGTTGGCCAGGATGGTCTCGATTTCTCGACCTCATGATCCGCCCGCTTCGGCCTCTCAAAGTGCTGGGATTACAGGCGTGAGCCGCTGCGCCCGGCCCAACTTTTTTAAAAACAGCCAAAATGAGAGAAGGGGAATAAACTTCGTGTAGCTACAAAAAGGATGGCATAATTAAATTTCAAAGAACGGACGGGGAAGGTTTCCGATGCAGTTGCTTCGTATTTCTTCTTTTGACTGACCCGCGCCTTCTCCGCCTCCCTTTCTCCTCCCGTCACCCATCCCAGCGACTGGGATGTGGCCGCGCCCTCCGCCTTTCCGTATGGAAACATGGCGCCTCCCTGCGTGGGGCGGGCTATCCCCAGCTTCGAGCCACAGCCCGCTGAGACTCATCGGCGGGCACTCGGCCGCTCCTCTTACGTTTCCGTACGGAAAAATGGCGCCTCGCTGCGTTGAGCGGGGCACTCTTGGCTCGGAGCCACTGCCCACGGAGCCCCCTCAGCGGTCATCGGCCACGCTTTCCACCGCTCCCTGAAGAAACATGGCGCCGCCCAGCTGCGAGTCACCGCTTACTGAACCCCTTCGGCAAGCAGGGGAAAGAACCGCCTGCCTTTCCGTACGAAGACATGGCGCTGCCCTATATTGGCGCCTCCCGGCCAAGAGCAGTCTCCTCCTTCCTGATGCTGAGAAGCGGCCGCTCTGACCGCTGCCCACCCGAGTCGGGCTGGGAGGACCGCCCGCCGCGTGGCGAGGGATGCGGCCTCGGAGGAGCAGAGGCTGAACCCCCCCAGCCTGCCGCGCATCCCTCCGGCTTCCGCCGCGGCGCCAGCCCGCGCCTGATTCGCGCGGCGGGAGCGGCAGGAGGAAGAACGCCGACTCCGCGGCAGGTGAGGAGAGCGGGAGCTGGGGCGGAGGCTGGCGGGGCCCGCCTGGGAGGCGCGCGGTCCAAGTCGCAGGCATCTCTTCGTCTCTTCCCGTCGGATCCCGTCCCGGGATGTCGGGGGCAGGCGAGGAAGAGGCGGGGTCCGCGGGCGGGTGGGGCTCACCCCTCAAGGCCGCCCTCTCGGCGCGCCCGCGTCCTCCCTGCTCCCGGCCCTGCCACTCCCTCGCTGGCCAGAACAGCTGTTTACAACGGAATCCGGACGCCGGGCGCGAGTGGAGCTCAGTGCCAGAGGAGGTGATTCCCGGCGCCGGGGACAGAGCCCCTTTCTTTTGCTGAAAGACCCTTTCTGCTGGGGAGCCTCTTGTGTCCAGCCTAGGCCCGCGTGCAGCCCCGACGGATGACCGTCTTCTTGGCAAGTGCGAGGATCCTCCTCCCCTCGGCTCTCTTTTTAGACACAGTGGGGGTTGAATGGATGCGCGCGATATAAGCAAATTAAATGGTTCCTGGCCACATCCTAGAGCCCTTTAATTAGAGTTCCCATTTGTAGAAGGCCTGCTGTGTGCCAGCCTCTGCCGTGCACGATCCCTCGTTTCATCTCTCCCCCAAACCAAGCAGGTAGGTAGCTGTATTTTACAGAGGAGGAAACTGAAGTTACTCAGCTAGTAAAGAGCCAGAATTGGGGCCCAGGTGTGTGTGAAACCAACGCCCACCCCTCCCACATACAATGACATCACAGAGATGACGTAGGGATTCATCTCTATCAACAGATACTTGTGGGTGTCTATTTGGGGGATATACGGATGGAGCATAAGTGGGGAATATGACTTTTCCTGGCTCGTAAGAAGTTCGAAATCTAGGTGGAGAATTTTAAAATAAAAACTAGCACTTTTACCATCTGGCCACAACGCATCTTTCCATTATCACTAGCCACTTCCTTTTCTGATTTTCTTGTGCCTTGGCTTCTGTCCTCTGAGTGAAATGCCCTTCTTTTCACCTCCTCTCCCCCTCCAGACATGTTTTAACTAGGTGAAATCCTACTCCTTTTAAAGATCAGTGTAAATGTCATCTTTTCTGGGAAGGTTTTCTCAATCTCCTTCCAGGCGGAGTTAGTTTCTTCCTCTGCTATATTCCCTGGGCAATTTCATAATGCCACTAAGGCTTAAGTTTCATTATGGCTCCTTGTAAGCCTGTCTGCCTCCCCCTCTAGACTATGTATTTGCATCTTTCTATTTAAATAAGCACACTTTGAATTGAATTTAAGGCAGTGACAAATGCTAAATGTCGACTAGCCTGCCCTGCAGGAGTTGAGAAAGGTGCAATCACTGGTGAGGTCTGGGAAGTGTCCTGGGAAGAGATAGGACCTGAACTCAATCATAAAAGGATGGGGTTAGTTTACTAAGCTGATTAGAGACCTAGAAATCCTGCCTTTCCTCCTCACCGCACAGAATGAATTACTTCATCCCTCCTGGGCTCCTTCTCAGCGTGTGAAGAGGATAAAATTAGAAGCGTTTTGTTTGTCCTTTCTCATAGAATATGCTGGTAATGTTATCCTTTGGATCTTGGAGCATTTCCTGACCCTAATAGGATTTAGGATACAGAGGAGATGGGTGTCTCCAGTGGGGTGTTGGAAGCTAAAATGAGACTAGAAAGGGGAAATACATGAAAACAACCTTCATATTAATACAGGTCTGGGTCAGGCACAGTGGCTCACGCCTATAATCCCAGCATTTTGGGAGGCCGAGGCAGGCGGATCACTAGAGGTCAGGAGTTAGACACGAGCCTGGCCAACATAGTGAAACCCCATCTCTACTAAAAATACAAAAATTAGCAAGGCGTGTGGCGGGTCCCTGTAATCCCAGCTACTGGGGAGGCTGAGGCAGAAGAATCCCTTGAACCCAGGAGGCAGAGGTTGCAGTGAGCTGAGTCGAGATGGCGCCACTGCACTTCAATCTGGGCAACAGTGCAAGAGTCTGTCTCAAAAAAAAAAAAAAAAAGCAGGCCTGAATATTTCAATTCCAGTAACTTCATTCTGTTTAATGGAGTTCTCTGAAATGTCACATAATTCTATCAGGTGATTCTTCACCTCTCTAATATGCAGAACACAGTCTGCCAAACTCCCTAAATCAGTTGACATTTCTTTTGATCACTTGATTATGTTCCCTGTGTGTAAGAAAGTCTAATTAGTGCTTATGAAAATGTTTTGTGATCTTCAAGTGCTGATGTTACAAATGTTGATTATTTTCAGCAAATGCAGAAACATTGTGTCTTTATTCTCTCCCAGAAACACCCTAGGAAAAGGGAGAGGGGAGGAATTGACCAAAACTTTTACTGTAATTAAAACAGGCCTTTTTTTTTTTTTTTTTTTTTTTTTTTGAGACGGAGTCTTGCTCTGTCGCCCAGGCTGGAGTGCAAAACAAAACAAAACAAAAAATTAGCTGGGCGTGGTGACACACACCAGTAATCTCAGCTACTTGGGAGGCTGAGGCAGGAGAATTGTTTAAACCTAACAGGCGGAGGTTGCAGTGGGCCGAGAATGCTCAGTTGCACTCCAGCCTGGGCAACGAGAGCAAAACTCCATCTCAAATAAAATAAAATAAAATAAAATAAAATAAAATTCTAGTTTCTATCATCTCTAGGTATCTTATTCACGTGATAATATCAAGGAATCAACCCTTTAGCCCGGTATATTCACTTGTAAGCCCGATTAAAAGCATTATTTCCAAAGAGTTTACCAATCTGCTCTTAGGAATGAAAGTAAAGAATTTAAGATTGAATCACTGATTAAAATAGTAGCAGCAGGCAGTTTAAAGTGTGTCTTCTAATAGTTTAAGGCCCTGTATTCCTGTAACATGCTACTCAGGAGTAGGACAAAGATATTCCAACTAACTGCTACCTGAGATCCCGAAATCTGATAAATTACAAATGTCATTTTACAAGTATCTGTTTAGTCATTGAAGTGGAGTATTATAGCTGGATAAGATCTTAGCAAGCTCATTTATTCTACAAACAAGAAAACTGAAACTCAAAGAGATTAAATGATTTGCCCTGAGTCACATTGCTAGTTGGTGACAGAGCTAGAATACTTTTAGTTCTTTTTTTGTGTTTTTCTTTCCTAGGAAAGTGGATAAACTTAATTGAGAATGTCTGAAAACCTTGACAAGTCCAATGTAAATGAAGCAGGAAAATCAAAATCCAATGATTCTGAGCAAGGCCTCGAAGATGCTGTGGAAGGTGCTGATGAAGCCTTACAGAAAGCAATAAAGTCAGACTCCTCCAGCCCCCAAAGAGTGCAAAGACCTCACTGTAAGCAAATTTGACTTTGATTAGATGCAATGTTGTCATTGTTTTCAGGTGACAGTTTTATGAGGCCTCCTTGTGCATGTGGCCCTGAGCTAGGTTCGCATTTAGGAATGATAGCAGTTCCTCAGCTGGCAGCCTAGCTACTTGTGGATTTTCAATTGCATGGGAAATTAACATTTTAGAATAATGTCCAGTATGTGCCTGTCTTTCTCCAGCCTCAGTGACACTCCAGTCTCTGAAGTGCTCTAAGAAATAGGAGGGTGGAGTACAAATTGCCGCTTTTATTGAAAGGGTGTTTGAAAAGTCTGAGGCTAATTCCTGCCAGGACTGTGCTTGTGCAGGTTAAAAAAAAATGTGAGTAAGTTCACCACACCCTAATTCTCTGCCTGAAGGCTTAGTTCCCACAAGCTTGAGGGAATTCAGTTTGCTGAATGTGTGTGGTGAAGTCATTTCAGATCCCTGGCAAGGAGCAAGCCTCTTAAATGAAAGGGTGGCAGTATCTTCAGGCATTCCCAGTGGTTGCCTCAATTCATGTCTTTTATGAAGAGTACCTCAAGCATTTTGAAGTGAGTCCAAAAATGCAAGTTTTTAAGAGGGAACGTCATAGTCTAGCAATGTCGGTATTGATGTTATCCCTTTAAATTGTAGATGATCAGTAGTTGTACATATTTGGAAAAAGTACAGACATTTTTTGGTTTTGGGGTGTGTTTCTTCTAAAATGATCAAAGCCCTTCCCAGGCAATTTATTAGTCAACATGGTATTCTTCTAGCAAACATTAATGGACCCTATTTTATTCTGATTTATTATCACATAGATTTTAATAAATCAACTATTAGGTCAAATTGTGCCCACGGAAGCATGTTGTTACTAGCACAGTCTATCGTGCATTTGGTAGGCCTGTCTCCAATATGTGTAGTCAGAAAACTTCTGTTTTCCTGTCTTTAAAATGAGGAAAGTACAGTATTTCTTAGGGTAGCGGTAAAGATGAAATGAATTCCTGTAAGGCAGTTAGAACAGTGCTTTGCAGGTAATAAATGCTTAATAAATATTAGTTGTTGTTATATTATTGCTACTAACATGTCATCTATTGCATTTAAAGATGCCAGGATTAGCCAGGCATAGTGGCTCATACCTGTAATACCAGCACTTTGGGAGGCTGAGGCAGGAGGATCACTTGAGTCCAGGAGTTCAAGACCAGCCTGGGCAACATAATGAGACCTCATCTCTACAAAAAATAAAAATTAGCTAGGCATGGTGGCACATGCCTGTAGTCCCAGCTACCTGTGGAGCTGAGACAGGAGGATCCCTTGAACCTGGGAGGTGGAGGCTGCAGTGAGCTGAAATTGTGCCACTGCACTTCAGTCTGGGTGACAAAGTGAGACCTTGTCTTTAAAAAAAAAAAAAAAATTAGCTGAGCATGGTGGTACATGGCTGTAGTCGCAGCTGCTTGGGAAGCTGGGACAGGAGGATCACTTGAGCTGGGGAGGTCAAGGCTGCAGTGAGCCGTGATCATGTCACTGCACTCCAGCCTGGATGAGAGAGTAAGACAAACCTCTCTCAAAAAAATAAAAATAAAAAAAATAAAGAGACCAGGATTGATTGCTGTAATGTAGATGTATATGGCTAACGTGATAGCTTTACAATCTATAGTTTCTGCTAAAGAACTTTTGGTTTAGGTCTTCAGTCACTCTTTATTGGTCTGTTGGTTGTTGGGACGGCCAGACCTAACGTGGGGGTGACGAAGTCCAGTGGAGTCAAAGGAATGAGAAAAGACAAGTTTAAGAGTGCATAAAGTGGGTCTAGGGGGCTGATGCTAGTATGGAGGCTGCTAAGGCCCCAAGCTCTAGAAGCCCACGCTATTTATTGGTAATCAAACAAAGAAGCGGGTGGTGAGGATGTGGGGGTTGAAAGAAAGCAGTGTATCAAGCACACGATCTACAGCTGTGACAGTTTGGCATTTTCTTTGAAGCGTGTGGAACATGTTCCGCTACTTGAGATAATGGGAAACATGTTCTTCTAGTTTAAGATACAATCGATATATGAGCCTAGGAGTGCTAGAAGCAAGGAGCCAGCAAGTCTAGACACATTTCAGAGGCCACGAGGGGTTTTGTGCCCTGAGCCCTGGATTCCATTCAAGCCACGAGGGTTTTTATGCCCTGGGCTTAGATTATGGTGCAGCAGGGCAGCCTTCCACCCTTTAGCACAGAGCTTGGTGTTCCCAAGGCCACGAGGGGTTTTAGACCCTGGACCCCGGACATGTTCCAAGACTCTTTTACATTAGGTCAGACATGCAAGCCCTGCCTCAGTTTCTCCCAACAGTTGGTTGGTTGCTTTTAATTTTTTAAAATAATTTTAACTTTTATAGGTTCAGCCATTCTTTGGTTGATGGCTTCACCTTTGGCATCCTGTCAGTCTGATGGCATGATTCCAAATTAATGTCAAACCAGTACTAAGCTACATTATCTGAAATTGTGTGTAGTTATGCCCTTAAGGCAAAACTACTCATCCTGGGACCTATGATCAGGATGAGTCCCAGGGACTATTAGGGGATCTAGTAATAGCCAAAAAAGTACATCAACATTTGTTTTGATATGCGTGTTTTTAGAAATAAGGTCATGGAAGCTTTCATTAAGTTCTCTTAGTGGTCTGTACCAAAATAAGGTTTAAAATCAATGCCCTAAGATATTCCTTTTGTCTGACTTCCTATTTCTCCTGTAGTATTAGGTAGGTACAGGGCTATAAACCCAAAAGATAAAGCTAAGACCCCATTATTTGGGGATCAGGTAAGGAAGCATTTTTGAACACATAGAGCATAAATAAGGATTTACAAACTATGGAATTAATAGTTTGCAGACATTTCCCCCAAACTCTGTAAATGTGTAGCTACTGAGTTTAACTCTAAAATCACATTTGGAATTCTACAAATTAAAATGTAAGTAGCAAAAATAGAACATTTATTGTTTTAAATTATAACACAGAATAATACTTTAAGAGTGGAATTGCTAGGCCAGGCGCGGTGGCTCACGTCTATAAGCACTTTGGGAGGCTGAGACGGGTGAATCACCTGAGGTCAGGAGTTCAAGACCAGCCTGGCCAACATGGCGAAACCCTGTTTCTACTAAAAATACAAAAATTAGCCGGGAGTGGTGGTGCGTGCCTGTAATCCCAGCTACTTGGTAGGCTGAGGCAGGAGAATTGCTTGAACCTGGGAAGCAGAGGTTGCTGTGAACTGAGATTGTGCCATTGCATTCCAGCCTGGGTGACAAGAGGGAAACTATCTCAAGAAAAAGAAAAAAAAAAGAGTGGAATTGCTGATGTAACTGATGCAGAACATTGAAAAAGGAAAAATGGCTGGCTTGTAAAAAATTGATTGGTACTGATTTGAGGTGGTGATTTGATTGTAAAAGATTATCTGTTCTTTAAACAGAGATCCTTTAAACAGAGTAAGGATCAGTCAACTGTAACTTAACAATGTTTTCTCTAAGATCTTCTACTATTTATACTTTAATGCTCTTCTCACAAAATACCCTCTGTTCTAACATTTAACCACCTAGTTGACCAGTAAAAGATGCTATATTCAGATGACAAACATCAATTGTTATTCCAGTTAATATCTCCCACTTAGGACCTTCGTTTATGAAATCGGGTCCTTGTGAATTTAATTAGTAGATCCCAGTCATCTTTAGATGAATAGGTGACATGAGAACTTACATTTCTAAAGCTCGTGACTAGCCTTTGAATTATGGTGTTTCCATATTCAATCAGTCAAATATTTGTTGAGTGCATACTGTATGTCAGGGATCCAGCAGTGAACCAGGCACAGATTCTCTGTCCTCATGGAGCTTGCAGGCTAGTGAGGAAGACAAATTAACAAGCAGTTTCCATCAACATAATAAGTACTATGGGTAACCTTTACCCTGGCTTTACTGTACTCATTCTATAGTAGCTGTTTGAGTGACAGTTGCCGTCTTGCCCTCCATAAATGTCCATCCACTTATGTGACTAACAGCATCTTTTCAGAGTGTAGAGACATCTCAGGATACCTTTGTAAAGAAAGAGAGTTACAACCATTCTAAATTAGAACTTCATTTTATTTTGGAATCTGTCTGCCAGCCTCTCAAAAGTCATGTTTAAACTAACATGGTTTTCAGTTTCTCTAACAGGGCATCAGTGGGCAAATGCTGTAACAAAATAACAGAATTTAGCAACAACTTTAGCTTTGTGTCATATAAAATAAACTCCCGGGTAAGTTACATGTAACTTTACTTTTTTTTTTTTTTTTTTTTTTTTAAGACCAGATTGCTTTATGTTGCCCAGGCTGGCCTTGAACTCCTGGGCTCAAGTGATTCACCCACCTCAGCCTCCCTAGTAGCTGAGACTACAAGTGTGCACCACCATGTCTGAGTTGACCTTACCATTTTTTCATGGCTCTTATTACAACTCAGGTTCTCTTCACAAATTGAGGTGAAGACGTGTTATCCACCAAATTGCATCTTTATGCAATTTTATGCAATCTTTACCAAGTTTTCATTTATGAAATTGGTAAATTTGAGAACTCTCACAAAACAAAATCCCCACAACCCTATAATTTGTATGCAATGAATAATTCCTCTATATGTACGTGGGTAATATGTCCTGATCATATCTTAGAACTGTAGCTTTTATCTTTCATGGTCAGATACCTGTCATTGATAAGTTTGATTTTAAGTAGTCTCAAACATGGACAGTTCCTGAAAATTTTCTTCTTCCTGAATGGTGAGGTTCTCAGTACTTGGTGCAAGCTGTTTTGTTCCAAGTATGCCCAAAACACTGAGAATGCGCTTGTTTAAAATTTGGAGGATTCTTATATTTCATAGCACACCCTTAAGTCTCTTCTTTTTGCATATGGAGAAACACAGACCCTGCAAGATTTAAGTGACTTGTTCAAGGTCATACTCAACAGAGTCTAGAGGAAGAGAAATTTCTTACTGATTTGCCCCAACCACTGTGTTTCATGACTAGGCAGCAAAGTAATGGTGCCTATTATTACCCAGATGACTAAAATTATTGGGAAATAACAAATCCGGCCAGGCACGGTGGCTCATGCCTGTAACCACAGCACTTTGGGAGGCCAAGGCAGGTGGATCACAAGGTCAAGAGATTGAGACCATACTGGCCAACGTGGTGAAACCCCGTCTCTACTAAAAATACAAAAATTAGCTGGGTGTGGTGGCATGCACCTGTAGTCCCAGCTACTTGGGAGGCTGAGGCAGGAGAGTCACTTGAACCCGGAAGGCGGAGGTTGCAGTGAGCCGAGATCGTGCCACTGCACTCCAGCCTGGGTGACAGAGCAAGACTCCGTCTCAAAAAAAAATTCACCGAGAGGACTTGATGTGTTTCTGTTATTTTCGTAAATTTCAGATGATAAGACATTTATTATTTTTTGCAAAAGCAAAGTTAAAAACTTGGAAGTCCTAATATTAATCTGAGTTTCTTCTTAAGGGGTAAGAACTTGGTGGAGTTTAATAACACCTGATGCTTGATAATAACACCTGATGCTTGATATTGACGTACCCACAGTGGAAGTTTCATTTTCTGATAACTGGTAACAGAAATAATTTAAAAATAAGCATATATTTATACGTATGTATACATACAGCAAATCCCTACTGAGCCAGGCGTGCTCCTATAGTCCCAGCTACTCGGGAGGTTGAGGCCACAGTGAGCTATGATCACTCTCGAGTTTGGGCAACAGAATAAGACCCTGTTTCAAAAAACAAACAACAACAAAAAAAACCTTTTTATTTTCTTAATAGAGTCTGTCATGGAGTGTACACTTTAAATTTTGATAAAATCCAAATTATCCATTTTTTATTTTGTAGGTTGAGCTTTTTGTATCCTATCTAAGAAATCTTTACCTAATCCAAGATCACAAAGATTTTTGTCTGTGATTCTTTTGTTTTTCTTTTTGAGACAAGGTCTCTATCTGTCACCTAAGCTGGAGTGCTGTGGCGGGATCATGGCTCACTGCAACTTCCGCCTCCTGGGCTTAAGCCGTCTTCCCGCCTCAGCCTCCTGAGTAGCTGAGACTACAGGCGCATGCCACCACACCTGGCTAATTTTTGTATTTTTTGTAGAGATGGGGTTTCGCCATGTTGCCCAGGCTGTTCTCAAACTCCTGGCCTCAAGCAATTTTTGCGCCTTGGCCTCCCAAAGGGCTGGGATTACAGGCATGAGTCACCTTGCCTGGCTCTGCAATCCATTTTGAGTTCCTTTTTGTTTACCATGTGAGAGAAGGATCTAGAGTAATTAATTTTTTTTTTCTTTTTGAGATGGAGTCTTGCTTGGATATTTATTATATTTAGCAATATCCACAAAGCCAGATGGAGTGCAGTGGTGTGATCTCAGCTCGCTGCAAGCTTGGCCTCCTGGGTTCACACCATTCTCCTGCCTCAGCCTCCCAAGTAGCTGGGACTACAGGCGCCCGCCACCATGCCTGGCTAATTTTTTGTATTTGTAGTAGAGACAGGGTTTCATCATGTTAGCCAGGATGGTCTCGATCTCCTGACCTCGTGATCTGCCTGCCTCGGCCTCTCAAAGTGCTGGGATTACAGGCGTGATAGAGTAATTCTTTTACATATAGATGCTTAATTGTTGTAGCACCATTTGATTGAGACAGAGTATTGCTCTATCACCCAGGCACAATCTTGGCTCACTGCAACCTCTGTCTCCTGGGCTTAAATGATTTTTAGTAGAGACAGGGTTTTACCATGTTGTCCAGGCTGGTCTCGAACTCCTGGCCTCAAGCAATCAACCTGCTTCAGCCTCCCAAAGTACATGAGCCACCATGCCCAGCCTATCTTTGTCTGTTGACCACATATATACATATGTGTGTGTGTATATCAGTCTATTTCTGGATATTCTGCCCTGAATTTCTATATATCCTTATGCTAAAAATACACTGTCTTGATTATTATAGTTTTATAATAAGTCTTGAAATCAGTGTCAGTCCTCTAACTTTATTTTTCTTGTTCAAAATAGTTTTGGCTTTTCGAGGTCTTTTGTGTTTCCATATAAATTTTAGAATTAGTTTGTCAGTTTCAACAAAAAAGCCTTCTGATTGGGATTGCATTTAACCAATAGATTGATTTGGGGAAAATTGACATCTTAATAATATACACATAGAGGGGAACAACAGACGCTTGTGTCTACTGGAGAGTGGGAAAAGGGAGAGGATCAAGAAAAATAATGAGGACTAGACTTAATAACTGGGTGACAAAATAATCTCCATAACAAACCCCCGTGACACGAGATTACCTGTGTAACAAATTTGCACATGTACCCCTGAACTTAAAAGTTAAAAAAAATTTTTTTTAATTGAAAAGATATATTGGGCTTTGATTTTGAATATTTATTATGTTTTAGCAATATCCACAAAACCAGATTTATTTATTCTGTAAATGCTGAGAATGTTGTGAGGAAGAATTTTGAGTTTTCCCAACTTCCCCTTGTGACCAAATAAAGATTTTTACCAGACAGGGTATGACCAGCTCTTTCATTTTGTTCCTTTTTTTTTTTTTTTTCCTTTCTTTGATGAGCAAAATAAAAAAGAAGGAAAATAACTTTTCACCAGCCTAAGAAGATCTTTTATAACAAACCTGGGCAAACCAGTGACGTTACTTATCTAATTTTAAGGCCAGATGTTATCACTATCACATAAAATTAATATATTCATCTTCTAGGCAAGTACTTCTCAAAACTGTGGTGTCTCAAAACTGTGGTGTTTGGAGCCATCAGCATCAACTGGAGACTTGTTAGAAACACAGATTCTAGGTCGGGTGCTGTGGCTTATACCTGTAATGCCAGCACTTTGGGAGGCCAAGGCAGGTGGATCACTTACTTAAGCTCAGGAGTTTGAGACCAGCCTGGGCAACATGGTGAAACTGTCTCTAAAAAAATACAAAAAATAACCAGATGTGCCTATAGTCCCAGCTACTCGGGAGGCTGAGGTGGGAAGATGGCTTGAGCATGAGAGGTTGAGGCTAGGGTGAGCCATGATTGTGTGACTGCATTCCTGCTGGTGAGAGAGTAAGATCCTGTATCTCAAAAAAAATAGAAAAATAAAAAAATGCAGATTCTTTGGCCCTGCTCCAGACCTGCTAAATCAGAAACCCTGAGAAATGGGCCCAGCATTCTGTTTTCACAAGTCCTCCCTCTGACTCCAGTATAGGCTAAAGGTTGAGAATTGCTATCAGAGACTTTTTTTTTTTTTTAATTTTTTTTTGAAACAGAGTCTTGCTCTGTCACCTAGGCTGAAGTGCAATGGTGTGATCTCCACCCATTGCAACCTCTACCTCCCAGGTTCAAGCGATCCTTTCGCCTCAGCCTCCCAAAGAGCTGGGATTACAGGTGTGCACCACCATGCCCCGCTAATTTTTGTATTTTTAGTAGAGACGATGTTTTCCCATGTTGGCCAGTTGGGTCTCGACCTCCAGACCTCAGGTGGTCCACCTGCCTCGACCTCCCAAAGTGCCGGGATTACAGGCATGAGCCTGGCCTTATCACAGGCTTTTAAGAGTAAGAATTCCCCTTTGTTCCTTGGTTTAGAACCTTCTTTTTGAACGATCAGTCTTAAGCTTTATCAAAAGAGAGAAGATGGACACAAATTTTGAGGCCGTTGCAGCAGTCGATACAGAGGTAGAATCTACAGGACGTGGATAAAAGAGCAGGGGAAAGAGAGAAATCAGAGATGGCTCTTTTTCAAAGTTTTTGGTTAACTGGATCAGCATTCTAGAAAATTCTTGTGTCACACATCTTTTGATCTGTCCATTGACCACTGCAGAGCTGTCATATTCTGTCACAGTATCCTGTACAAGATAGTGGTTTTAGCATTGTTTAAACAGCACCGTCGGCACCCTAAAGGACTTGATGCTATTTTAATTTTTTACAACTTTTTATTTTTATTTTTTTTGAGACAGAGTCTTGCTCTGTTGCCCAGGCTTGAGTGCAGTGACATGATCATAGCTCACTGCAGGTTCAAGTGGTCCTCCAGCCTCAACTTCCGAGTAGCTGGGACTACAGGCATGCACCACCATGCCCGGTTAGTTTTACATTTTTTTTTGTAGAGACAAGGTCTCACTATGGTGCCCAGGCTGGTCTCCAACTCCTGGCCTCAAATGATCCTCTTGCCTCGGCCTCCCAAAGAGCTAGCATTACAGGTGTGAACCACTGTGATTGATGCCTTGATGCTATGTTAATTTGGGGAGATTCATTTGTGGCAGTGTTAGTGGTAGTGCAAAAGTAAACTGCTAATGGGAGCAAAAGAGAAGATCTTAAAACCGGGGGCCTTTTTTTTTTTTTAAGGGTAGACAGGAGGCAGAAAGATTAGAAAATAAACCCTCAGCTTATGGGACAGATGATCATCTGTAACTTAAGTTTTCCTAAGTTTCAGTTTACTGTAATTATTTTCATTTGACCAGTCTTAGTGAAAACCAGATGTTTTGAGTATTAATAGATGATCTCTGCTTTTAGGATTCAAGGGTTAAAAAATGAATATGAAGTAACATTCTGTTGCTGTTTGAAAATGCCAGAACAAACATTTTTTTTTTTTTTTTTTTTTTTTTTTTGAGACGGAGTCTCGCTCTGTCATCCGGGCTTGGAGTGCAGTGGCTGGATCTCAGCTCACTGCAAGCTCCGCCTCCCGGGTTTACGCCATTCTCCTGCCTCAGCCTCCCGAGTAGCTGGGATTACAGGCACCCGCCAACTCACCCGGCTAGTTTTTTGTATTTTTTAGTAGAGACGGGGTTTCACCGTGTTAGCCAGGATGGTCTCGATCTCCTGACCTCGTGATCCGCTCGTCTTGGCCTCCCAAAGTGCTGGGATTACAGGCTTGAGCCACCGTGCCTGGCCTCAGAACAAACATTTTAATAGAGGCACTAACTGAAATTATTGTCCAGTATCAGAACCACTGTCTTCTTATTTTAATAGAAATTCGAATCTAGAGAAGCAAATCTCTTACAGTGAGTTTCTGTTACAGCTAGTCCTCCTCGCTTTGTGACAGTAGAAGAACTTCTAGAGACAGCGAGAGGCGTCACCAACATGGCTCTAGCCCATGAAATTGTAGTAAATGGAGACTTTCAGATTAAACCAGTTGAATTACCGGAAAACAGGTAAGGTGGTTGCTAAATTATCTTGCTTAGTAGAGCACTGCCATTTCCCAGTTTTGGAAATGTTTCCTTCAGTTGATACCAATATATTCGGACATATTTTTCCTTTTGTACATTATTGCTAAAAAATATTCCTAAACAAGGAACACCAATTCTTCAAAAATCAAATAAAAGGTCTAAAAATCTTTTGTGAAAGTCTCCCTACTCAGTAGGATCTAGCTGCCTCATCTTGTGTTTTCATTGCCTTGTTTCATTCACTCTTCTTTGAAACTATCACACTGCACTATAGTCATTGGTTTTGTTGCACAGGCGAAGACTGTGGGTTATTCTCAGTGTCCCTAGTGCCTGGCACTTAACTATTTTTTTATTGAATCAAAAACTCTATTGATTGTAAGGTGCCCCTTTTAAAAATGTGCTGTCATAAGAAAAACACTGCCCATTATAATTATAAAAATGCCATTGATTTTAAGAAAGATCCAAGTTTCTGAGAGATTAAAATATTGGGGGGTGGGGGAGTTTGTTTTAGAATCAAGGAAATATGTGTGCAAGTGCCCTTCTGTCAGCAACTCACTGAAGTCAGGATTCTGGATGGTGCCTGAGAGTCTCTTGGCCTGTCCTCCTGGTTGCAGGATGAATGCTGCAGCTCCAAACATCCCATCATACATCAGCCTTCTGGGCAAGAGGGAAAAGGTTGGGAGGACTAGGGCTCTCCTTTTGTTAGAGAGGAACATCTTCCCCTGGAGTCGTGAAAGAGACATCTGCTGACACTTTGTTAATCAGAATTTAGTAACATGCTACCCTTGCTATAAGTGAACCTGGAACACTTAAGTCGGGTAAAAGGGAATGAACTGTGATGGGCTTGTTAGATCAGTCATGATTTATTGTCATAGGCAGAGTATATTGTTGCCCTGAAAAACAGTGGGATTCTGTTCACAAAAGAAGGAGGAATGGCTGCTGTGCTGGCAAGTGTCTTCCGTAGGAAGCTTCTAAATTTGACTTCACAGATATTTCTTATATCTGCAGAGATAGTACTTTTTTGCATTTAATAATGAAGAATTGCTTGTTTTGTGCTCATGACAGAAAGACATTTTGTTGTTGTTGTTGTTGTTGTTGTTGTTGTTGTTTGAGATGGAGTCTCGCTCTGTTGCCCAGGCTGGAGTGCAGTGGCATGATCTTGGCTCACTGCAACCTCCGCCTCGCAGGTTCAAGCGATTCTCCTACCTTAGCCTCCTGAGTAGCTGGCATTACAGGCATGTACCACCATGCCCAGCTAATTTTTGTATTTTTAGTAGAGACGGGGTTTCACCGTGTTAATCAGGCTGGTCTCAAACTCCTGACCTCGTGATCCACCCGCCTCAGCCTCCCAAAGTGCTGGGACTACAGGCATGAGCCACTGCACTGGCCGTTGTTGTTGTTTTTTGAGACGGAGTCTTGCTCTGTTGCCCAGGCTGGAGTGCAGTGGTACATTCTCAGCTTACTGCATACTCCACCTCCCAGGTTCAAGCAGTTCTCCTGCCTCAGCCCCCTGAGTAGTTGGGACTATAAAGCACACGCCACCACGCCCGGCTAATTTTTGTATTTTTAGTAGAGGTAGTATTTCACCGTGTTGGCCAGGCTGGTCTTGAACTCCTGACCTCAGGTGATCCTTCCGCCTTGGCCTCCCAAAATGCTGGGATTACAGGAGTGGACCACCATGCCTGGCCAATACTGGTTTTAATGAAACGTTGTGATGTATATATAAGTTGTTATAGTTTGGTACCTAGTTAAGCAATTGTCCCATGTATCACATGGAAATATGATATTTTTAGGAAATAAAGTCCTTCAACCTACTACATACTGAATTGTTATCTTATTATTATTATTTTATTTTTTTGAGACAGAGTCTCGCTCTGTTGTCCAGGCTGGAGTGTAGTGGCACTATCTCGGCTCACTGCAGCCTCTGGCCAGGCTGATCTCGAACTCCTCACCTCAGGTGATCTGCCTGCCTCGGCCTCCCAAAGTGCTGGGATTACAGGCGTAAGTCACAACGCCCAGCCTAAATTGTTATCTTAGACTACCTAATTATAAACATCTTAAGAAACTTGCTAGTAACAGGGAACTAAAATTAACAGCTTTGGACTTTTCAATATTCTTATTATATGGCACTGTCATATGCTGTTACTTGGATTAATGTTGGCTGTCCAGTTAGTTGAGAGCGCTTCTTTCCAATTAGATGCTTATTGCCAAAAATCACTAACTTTTAAAATAAAGTATGCCATCAGTTGAAGTATGCCTGGGAAATCTTTCCTTGATCCAAATCACTGGGATTGATCTTACCCTAAACCCATATTATTTGTGCTTTTGAAAGTGATTTGAAACTCAAATATTTTGGTTTTTGCCCTTTTGTTTGTTTTTTTCACTGCCCCAGCTTGAAGAAGAGAGTAAAGGAGATTGTACATAAAGCGTTTTGGGATTGCTTGAGTGCACAGCTAAGTGAAGACCCCCCAGCGTATGACCATGCTATCAAACTTGTAGGAGAAATCAAAGAGGTGAGGCAAAGAGTGAATTGTGATGCTTTTCTGGTGTGTTAGGAGTGTGTATTCAACTTCTTGTGTCACCACCAGAAGTCTTTAAAGAAATTGAAGGATCAAGAAGTTAAATTACTTGCCAAAAGGTGGATCAAGAGTGTTTTTGGCTTAATGCCCTTTTTTCAAAAAAGTTTTAAGCAAACCATGATAACCTGAAGGCATTAAAGACAACAAAGTTATTTCGCAAAATCTAGATTATTTATAAGTTTTAATAGATGTGGACACATTCCATTTATAATGGCCAAAAAGTGACTCAGCCTTTGGGATCAAGAAAGCTTTAGGTGGAGAGACTTTTTGCAGTGCCTTTAGCAATAGCATCAAAGAAGAAATGTATGCATGGAAATTGTCATCTGTGGTTGGCTCACAGGCTCACATTAATAAACATGCTTTTCTTTTTTCACCATTAACAGTTTTTTTCCTATCCATTTAATTGCTACGTAGAGCTTAAATGAAAGCTTGAGTAGCTATTGTAAATGATTTGTAAGCATGTTTTTCTGTAGGTTTGTTGAATAAGAGGTAAAAGATGTGCAATATTACATAGCAATTGGTAAGCCCTTATTTGGATAGTTATAAATTGCATATAATTAGAAATGATGTCTAAGGAATTTTGATTAAACGTAGCTGTGTTCTCTTGTAGACTCTCTTATCTTTCTTGCTGCCTGGTCATACTAGACTGAGAAACCAGATAACAGAAGTCTTGGATCTGGATCTGATAAAGCAGGAAGCAGAGAATGGGGCCCTAGACATTTCCAAACTGGCAGAATTCATTATTGGCATGATGGGGACACTGTGTGCACCTGCTCGAGATGAGGAAGTTAAGAAACTAAAGGACATTAAGGAAATAGTGCCCCTTTTCAGGTATGGAAATATGTTAATCATACTCCGGCAACTACAATTCAGAGGCATTTTCTTTTTTTTTTTTTTTTTTTTTTTTTTTGAGATGGAGTCTCACTCTGTTGCCTAGGCTGGAGTACAATGGCGTGACCTTGGCTCACTGCAACCTCCACCTTCCGGGTTCAAGCAGTTCTCATGCCTCAGCCTCCTGAGTAGCTGGGATTACAGGCACGCACCACCATGCCCGGCTAATTTTTGGTAGAGATGGTGTTTCACGATGTTGGCCAGGCTGGTCTCGAACTCCTGACCTCAGGTGATTGGCTGCCTTGGCCTCCCAAAGTGCTGGGATTACAGGCATGAGCCACTGTGTCCAGACCAGAGCTATTTTCAACTTAAACTTCCTGAAGTCTTGGTACTCATGGATTAAGAAAAAAAAACAAAAAAGTTTTTCTTTTGAAAAAGAAAACAACATTTTCTTTTGAAAAATTCCAAACCTACAGAAAAGTTACAAAAACAGTACAATCAACACTCACAGACCCTTCATGTGGATCCATCAGTTTTTATCGTGTTGTCACATTTGCTGTGCTGCCCAGGCTGGTCTGGAACTCCTGGGCTCAAGCAGTCCTCCCGCCTTGGACTCCCAAAGTGTTGGGATTACAGGCGTGAGCCATGCGTCTGGTCCTCTTTTCCTTTAATACTATGTTTACTTTATAAGTGTTTGGTTCTAAATCCTTTTTTCTTTCAGAGAAATTTTTTCTGTGTTGGACCTAATGAAAGTGGACATGGCCAACTTTGCTATCAGTAGCATCAGGCCTCATCTCATGCAGCAGTCAGTTGAATACGAAAGGAAGAAGTTTCAAGAGATTTTGGAGAGGCAACCAAGTATGTTTAATATTTTGTGGTACTTTTTTTGTTGTCTGTGGTTTTTCATTTTAGCTGCCATAGCTTGTTGCATAATATTATGTTCAGAACAAAACTAAAATTTAGTATGAGAATAGTCTAATTCGAAGAAGGAAAAGCACAAAATGTTAGGACTACATCTAGAGTTGTTAAGCATTGAAAAGAAAACGTGACAAGCAAAAGGAATGTGAGTAGGCTATGAGAATAGAAATTAAAAACAATGAAGTCCTAAATTATAAATTTTTTTAATGAAAGCACCAGTTTGAAATAAAATACATTCTTGGTCTTGATTTTTGAAAACATGACAGACGTCCTGTGAATGTTAATTTACTTTTCTTCTCCCTGTGTGGCATAGCAGGAAATTTAACTTTGCTTTTGTTCTGGATGCATAAATCTTCTTGTTTCATACCCAGGAAGAGTCTCATTTTTATGAACCTCTCCGATGACTGCAGAAAACAGACGACTATCAGAATGTAAAACTGTATTGTATTTCTAGGGTGCTTTTTATGGTCTCTGCATTGCTAGCTGACATTCTGGGTAAATTTCAGTCTTCAGATTCAATGTATGATGAATTCCGTTTGGCCTCTAATTTTGCTGACGACGAGATGAAAACAGCAGTCTCTGGGTTGGTTTGGTTGCCGGACCAGATTAGTTAAGTGAATGCCCCACGCAGTTGATTCATCCAGCCCCAGGCAGAGAAGTCTGAGGTGGTGCTGGGGCCAGGGGAAGTTGGGAAAGGGCAGGGTAGGGGCAGAAGTAGAAGAAGTTTGGTAATGTTTACTGAGTGCCAGGCTTGTGCCAAGGGCTGGATGTGCATGATCATATGTAATCCTCACACAGTAAGCTGATGAGCCAGGCACCTTTTTTTTAAATCCCATTTTACAGATATTGGAAACAGGTTTTGAGAGATTTTTGACCAGCATGGATTGACCACAAGCTCACACTCTCACCAGTGTTGTGAGAGTACTGGGAAGATATATATGTATATATTTTTTGAGATGGAGTCTCCTCGCTCTGTCACCCGGGCTGGAGTGCAGTGGCATGATCTCTGCTCACCACAACCTCCGCTGGGCAGAGTTTTGTAGACTGAAGAGCCTTAATATTAAGGCCTGGCCTTGGAAGCTGGGGTGCAGTGGAGGACTCACTGGTAGGGTGGAAGCAGCTACAGTGCCTGCGTCTAGCACTTAACTCACAACTTTCATGAAAGCCCGGGTTTCCCAAAGCTTGCGGGTTATAGAGAATGCTGTCTGCAGAAAAGAGGGTGAAGCCAGATGGCCCAGCAGTCAGGACCAAGAGCTCAGGGCAAACTGGAGCTACATCCCCCTGCCCCAGTGAAGAGCAGACCACCGCTGTGACCTTGGCCATCCACTTGGTTTTAAGGAAGCAGGAAGCCTCCACTGACAGAGCTGCCGCACCTCCTGGGACCTGACAGGCGCAGTTTTTATCAGATGATGTGCAAGATCCGCCAGCTCTCTGTCCCTCAGAGTGCCCGCTGCATTACTTAGCTTAGAAAAGCAGGGGTGCGCGAGGGCTGCTGAAAGCCAGAAGGGGCTTCCTTGACAGAGACAGAGTTCACTTCCCCCAGGTGGAAAGGAAGCCAGACTGATACAAGGTTAAGATCTACACAAGGAAAAGCCTCATCATCAGTGTAGAGGATACTTTACACAGGGAAACTCTAGCCGGTGTCTCATCCCATCCGTCTCTAGAGCTGGAGTCGCCAGGGCTTTGGGGCCCATCTTATGCAGTGGTCAGGATGGGAGAGAAAGGAAGGAAGGTTTGTTAAATACCGGGTGAGTGGCAAGGCCTGGCTAGGTGTCATATATTCGTTATTATTATTATTACTTTAGACAGGGTCTAGCTCTGTCACCCAGGCTGGAGTATAGTGGTGTAATGTCACCACTCACTGCAACTTCAACCTCTGGGGTTCAAGTGATTCTCCTGCCTCAGCCTCCCAACTAGCTGGGGCTACAGGCACGTGCCACCACACCCGGCTAACTTTTGTATCTTTTGTAGAGACAGGGCCTTGCCACATTGCCTAGGCTGGTCTTGAACTCCTGGGCTCAAGCAGTCTAACCACTTCAGCCCCCCAAAGTGCTGGGATTACAGGCATGAGCCACCATGCATGGCTTATTCATTATCTTGTTTAATCCTCACAACAGCCTGTGAGGTGGGTGTTGTGAATTTCCCTACATCAGGCATCTGAAACTCAAGACACATTATGACTTGGCTGAGATCCCTCAGTTAGTCATTGGCACTACTATGATTTGATCCAAGTTTTATTTGATTCTGAAGTTCATACTTTCTACTTTATCACTCCGCCAGGACATCGATTGTCCCTTAAGTAATTCCGAGAAGCATCCCTTCTCGGTGTCAAGATAATGTATGCAGCTTTGTTTTTCACAGATTCCCTGGACTTTGTCACCCAGTGGCTGGAAGAAGCCTCAGAGGACCTTATGACTCAGAAGTATAAACACGCCCTGCCAGTTGGGGGAGCAGCTGCTGGCTCTGGGGACATGCCCAGGCTGAGCCCTGTTGCTGTCCAGAATTACGCTTATCTGAAGCTTCTGAAGTGGGACCACCTCCAGAGGCCGTTCCCCGAAGTAAGTCTCCTGAGCCATCTCACTACTCATATTTGTTTTTGTGCTGCTGAACTTTTTAAAAAGAATAGCTTTGGCCAGGCACAGTGGCTCACTCCTGTAATCCCAGCACTTTGGGAGGCAGAGGCAGGCAGATTGCTTGAGGTCAGGAGTTTGAGACCTGCCTGGGCAACATGGTGACACCCTTTCTGTACTAAAAATACAAAAAAATTAGCTGGGCGTGGTGGCAGGGCCTGTAGCCCCAGCTACTTGGGAGGCTGAGGCAGAGAATTGCTTAAACCTGGGAGGTGGAGGTTGTAGTGAGCCGAGATTGTGCCCCTGCACTCCAGCCTGGGCGACAGAGCGAGACTGTGTCTCAAAAAATAAAAATAAATAAATAAATAAATAAATAAATAAATAAATAAATAAATAAAATAAAATAAAAGATAAAAAGAATAGCTTTATTCTGATATAATTCATGTACCAGAAAATTCTCCCTTTTAAAGTGTACAACTCAGTGTTTTTTAGTATAGTCACAGAGTTATGCATCCATTACGACTGTTTAATTGAGAACATTTTCGTCACCTACAATAGAAACACTGCACCCGTTAGCAGTCACTGCCCTTTCCCCCTCCCTCCAACCCCTGAAGCCACAAATCTGCTTTCTGTCTCTATGGATTTGCCTATCCTGGACATTTTATTTAAATGAAATCATACACTATCAGCCTTTGTGCCTGGCTTCTTTCCCCAATGTTTTTTCTTGTTGTAGCATATATAACAGTACTCTCGTCCTCTTTTCCAATGTGTTTTTTTCTTTGTTGTGGTAAAATACACATAACATAAAATTTACCATTTTAACCATTTCTAGTTTTCCAGTTCAGTGGCATTAAGTGCATTCACATTGTTGTGCAACCATTGCCACCAGCCGTCTCCAGAACATTTTCATTTTTCCTTCTGTGAAACTGTCTTCCCACCAAACACACCAAACAGTAATTTCCATTGCCCCTGCCCTCTGGCCCCTGGCAGCCACCATTCTGTTTTGAGTCTCTATGAATTGGACTAATCCAGATACCTCATATGAATGGAATTATACAATCTTTGTCCTTTTGGGTCTGGCTTATTTTACTTAGCATAATGTCTTCAAGGTTCATTTATGTTGTAGTATGTGTCAGTGTTCCCTTTCTGAGTGTTACGTTTTTTTTAAATTTTAGAGACAGGGTCTCATTGTATTGCTCAGGCTAGGTGGTACAATAGCTCACTGTAACTTTGAATTTCGGGGCTCAGGTGATCCTCCTGCCTCAGCCTCCTGGGTAGCTAGGACTATAAGAGTGTACCACCACACCCAGCTAATTTTTAAATGTGTTTTTTGTAGAGACAGGGGTCTCGCTATGTTACTCAGGCAGATCTTAAACTCCTGGCCTCAAGTGATCCTCCCTCCTTGGCCTCCCAGTGTTGGGATTACAGGCATGAGCTACCACGCCCAGCCCTCCTTTCTTTTTTAGGCTGAATAATGTATTTTTCTGTATGGATATACCACATTTTGTTTATTCATTCATCAGTTGACAAACATTTGGGTTGTTATTATAAATTATGCTTCTGTGAATATTCTAGTACAAGTTTTTGCATGGACATATGTTTTTACCTCTCTTGGTTACGTACCTAGAATTAGAATTGCTGGGTTACATGGTGACTCTTAAGTTTAACATTTTGAGGAACTGCCAAACTGATTTCCAAAGCGGCTGCATCATTTTACAATCCCACCAGCAATGTATGAGGCTCCAATCTGTGCTGCTGCACTTTTCTCCTGTTTTTGCTCATCTTGATAGAAACCACAACAGAGGTGTGGTTGTTCACAGCTTTATCTAAAGAAACGTCTTCCCCTTCCATG